>NC_054540.1:3683245-3960745 GCF_017654505.1 Polyodon spathula
CGAGACCACGTTCACACACCAACTCCGAGACCACGTTCACACACCAACTCCGAGACCACGTTCACACACCAACTCCGAGACCACATTGACACACACTCCGAGACCACGTTCACACACCAACTCCGAGACCACATCAACACGTCAACTCCGAGACCACGTTCACACACCAACTCCGAGACCAACTCTCCGAGACCAAGACCACGTTCACACACCAACTCCGAGACCACGTTCACACACCAACTCCGAGACCACGTTCACACACCAACTCCGAGACCACATCAACACATCAACTCCGAGACCACGTTCACACACCAACTCCGAGACCACATTGACACACCAACTCCGAGACCACGTTCACACACCAACTCCGAGACCACATCAACACATCAACTCCGAGACCACGTTCACACACCAACTCCGAGACCACATTCACACACCAACTCCGAGAGACCACATTAACACACCAACTCCGAGACCACGTTCACACACCAACTCCGAGACCACATTCACACACCAACTCCGAGACCACGTTCACACACCAACTCCGAGACCACGTTCACACACAACTCCGAGACCAACTCCGAGACCACGTTCACACACCAACTCCGAGACCACGTTCACACACCAACTCCGAGACCACATTCACACACCAACTCCGAGACCACATTCACACACCAACTCCGAGACCACGTTCACACACCAACTCCGAGACCAACACACCAACTCCGAGACCACATTCACACACCAACTCCGAGACCACAACTCCGAGACCACATTCACACACCAACTCCGAGACCACATTCACACACCAACTCCGAGACCACATTCACACACCAACTCCGAGACCACATTGACACACCAACTCCGAGACCACACCAACTTGACACACCAACTCCGAGACCACGTTGACACACCAACTCCGACACACCAACTCCGAGACCACATTCACACACCAACTCCGAGACCACACGTTCACACACCAACTCCGAGACCACGTTGACACACCAACTCCGAGACCACGTTCACACACCAACTCCGAGACCACGTTCACACACCAACTCCGAGACCACGTTTCACACACCAACTCCGAGACCACGTTCACACACCAACTCCGAGACCACATTCACACACCAACTCCGAGACCACATTCACACACCAACTCCGAGACCACGTTCACACACCAACTCCGAGACCACATTGACACACCAACTCCGAGACCACGTTCACACACCAACTCCGAGACCACGTTCACACACCAACTCCGAGACCACATTGACACACCAACTCCGAGACCACGTTCACACACCAACTCCGAGACCACATTGACACACCAACTCCGAGACCACATTCACACACCAACTCCGAGACCACGTTCGAGACCACACACCAACTCCGAGACCACATCCGAGACCACACACACCAACTCCGAGACCACGTTCACACACCAACTCCGAGACCACATTGACACACCAACTCCGAGACCACATTCACACACCAAGAGACCACATCAACTCCGAGACACACAACTCCGAGACCACATTCACACACAACTCCAACTCCGAGACCACGTTCACACACCAACTCCGAGACCACATTCACACACCAACTCCGAGACCACATTCACACACCAACTCCGAGACCACATCACACACCAACCAACTCCGAGACCACATTCACACACCAACTCCGAGACCACGTTCACACACCAACTCCGAGACCACGTTCACACACCAACTCCGAGACCAGACCACATTCACACACCAACTCCGAGACCACATTCACACACCAACTCCGAGACCACGTTCACACACACCAACTCCGAGACCACATTCACACACCAACTCCGAGACCACAATCACACACCAACTCCGAGACCACGTTCACACACCAACAACTCCGAGACACACAACTCCGAGACCACGTTCAACACGTCAACTCCGAGACCACATTGACACACCAACTCCGAGACCACATTCACACACCAACTCCGAGACCACGTTCACACACCAACTCCGAGACCACATCAACACACCAACTCCGAGACCACGTTCACACACCAACTCCAAGACCACGTTCACACACCAACTCCGAGACCACGTTCACACACCAACTCCGAGACCACATTCACACACCAACTCCGAGACCACGTTCAACACACCAACTCCGAGACCACGTTCACACACCAACTCCGAGACCACAACTCAACACACCAACTCCGAGACCACGTTCACACACCAACTCCGAGACCACGTTCACACACCAACTCCGAGACCACGTTCACACACCAACTCCGAGACCACATTCACAACTCCGAGACCACATTCACACACCAACTCCGAGACCACATCAACACATCAACTCCGAGACCACATCAACACACCAACTCCGAGACCACGTTCACACACCAACTCCGAGACCACGTTCACACACCAACTCCGAGACCACATTGACACACCAACTCCGAGACCACATTCACACACCAACTCCGAGACCACGTTCACACACCAACTCCGAGACCACGTTCAACACACCAACTCCGAGACCACGTTCACACACCAACTCCGAGACCACAACTTCCGAGACCACGTTGACACACCAACTCCGAGACCACGTTCACACACCAACTCCGAGACCACGTTCACACACCAACTCCGAGACCACATTCACACACCAACTCCGAGACCACCACACACCAACTCCGAGACCACGTTCACACACCAACTCCGAGACCACGTTCACACACCAACTCCGAGACCACATCACACACACAACTCCGAGACCACGTTCACACACCAACTCCGAGACCACGATTCACACACACTCCATCAACACAACTCCGAGACCACGTTCACACACCAACTCTGAGACCACGTTCACACACCAACTCCGAGACCACATTCACACACCAACTCCGAGACCACATTCACACACCAACTCCGAGACCACGTTCACACACCAACTCCGAGACCACGTTCACACACCAACTCCGAGACCACATTCACACACCAACTCCGAGACCACGTTCACACACCAACTCCGAGACCACATTCACACACCAACTCCGAGACCACGTTCACACACCAACTCCGAGACCACATTCACACACCAACTCCGAGACCACATTCACACACCAACTCCGAGACCACATTCACACACCAACTCCACACACCAACTCCGAGACCACATCACACACTCCAACTCCGAGACCACATTGACACACCAACTCCGAGACCACGTTCACACACCAACTCCGAGACCACGTTCACACACCAACTCCGAGACCACGTTCACACACCAACTCCGAGACCACGTTCACACACCAACTCCGAGACCACGTTCACACACCAACTCCGAGACCACGTCAACACACCAACTCCGAGACCACATTCACACACACTCCGAACAACTCCGAGACCACATTCACACACCAACTCCGAGACCACATTGACACACCAACTCCGAGACCACATTGACACACCAACTCCGAGACCACGTTCACACACCAACTCCAAGACCACATTGACACACCAACTCCGAGACCACATTGACACACCAACTCCGAGACCACATTGACACACCAACTCCGACACACCAACTCCGAGACCACGTTCACACACCAACTCCGAGACCACATTCACACACCAACTCCGAGACCACATTGACACACCAACTCCGAGACCACGTTCACACACCAACTCCGAGTTCACACCACGACCACCCAGTTGTGTCTGATACTCTTGTTGAGGTTCTAGTGCAAGTTGTGTGATTTTGCTTGTGGCACGTTGTGCCAACCACGTTGACACACCAACTCCGAGACCACGTTCACACACCAACTCCGAGACCACATTGACACACCAACTCCGAGACCACATTCACACACCAACTCCGAGACCACGTTCACACACCAACTCCGAGACCACGTTCACACACCAACTCCGAGACCACGTTCACACACCAACTCCGAGACCACGTTCACACACACCAACTCCGAGACCAGACCAGACCACATTCACACACCAACTCCGAGACCACACACACCAACTCCGAGACCACGTTCACACACCAACTCCGAGACCACATTCACACACCAACTCCGAGACCACGTTCACACACCAACTCCGAGACCACGTTCACACACCAACTCCGAGACCACATTCACACACCAACTCCGAGACCACGTTCACACACCAACTCCGAGACCACATTGACACACCAACTCCGAGACCACGTTCACACACCAACTCCGAGACCACGTTCACACACCACATTGACACACCAACTCCGAGACCACATTCACACACCAACTCCGAGACCACGTTCACACACCAACTCCGAGACCACGTTGACACACCAACTCCGAGACCACGTTGACACACCAACTCCGAGACCACGTTCACACACCAACTCCGAGACCACGTTCACACACCAACTCCGAGACCACGTTGACACACACCAACTCCGAGACCACATTGACACACCAACTCCGAGACCACGTTCACACACCAACTCCGAGACCACGTTCACACACCAACTCCGAGACCACGTTGACACACCAACTCCGAGACCACACTTCACACACCAACTCCGAGACCAGACACACCAACTCCGAGACCACGTTCACACACCAACTCCGAGACCACGAGTTCACACACCAACTCCGAGACCACGTTCACACACCAACTCCGAGACCACGTTCACACACCAACTCCGAGACCACGTTCACACACCAACTCCGAGACCACGTTCACACACCAACTCTGAGACCACATCACACCAACTCCGAGACCCACATTGACACACCAACTCCGAGACCACGTTCACACACCAACTCCGAGACCACGTTCACACACCAACTCCGAGACCACGTTCACACACCAACTCCGAGACCACGTTCACACACCAACTCCGAGACCACATTGACACACCAACTCCGAGACCACATTCAACACACCAACTCCGAGACCACGTTCACACACCAACTCCGAGACCACATTCACACACCAACTCCGAGACCACGTTCACACACCAACTCCGAGACCACGTTCACACACCAACTCCGAGAGACCACATCCGAGACCACACACACCAACTCCGAGACCACGTTCACACACCAACTCCGAGACCACGTTGACACACCAACTCCGAGACCACGTTCACACACCAACTCCGAGACCACATTGACACACCAACTCCGAGACCACGTTCACACACCAACTCCGAGACCACATTGACACACCAACTCCGAGACCACGTTCACACACCAACTCCGAGACCACATTGACACACCAACTCCGAGACCACGTTCACACACCAACTCCGAGACCACGTTCACACACCAACTCCACCACGTTCACACACCAACTCCGAGACCACATTCACACACCAACTCCGAGACCACGTTCACACACCAACTCCGAGACCACATTGACACACCAACTCCGAGACCACGTTCACACACCAACTCCGAGACCACATTCACACACCAACTCCGAGACCACGTTCACACACCACACACCAACTCCGAGACCACATTGACACACCAACTCCGAGACCACATTGACACACCAACTCCGAGACCACGTTCACACACCAACTCCGAGACCACATTGACACACCAACTCCGAGACCACGTTCACACACCAACTCCGAGACCACGTTCACACACCAACTCCGAGACCACGTTCACACACCAACTCCGAGACCACGTTCACACACCAACTCCGAGACCACATTGACACACCAACTCCGACCAAAAATCGCTCATATGTGTTTCCTTATTGTTTTTTTAAAACAACAACATAATAAGACTAATAATAATAATAAGACTAATAATAATAATAATAATAATAATAATAATAATAATAATAATAATAATGCCTTGCTTTCACTAGAAGGTGTAATGGTAATAAGAAAAAAATCACAGATATTTGTTGTTATTCTATTGAAATCAACAACAAAGCAGGAGGAGAAGAAGAAGAAGAAGAAGAAGAAGAAGAAGAAGAAGAAGAAGAAGAAGAAGAAGAAGAAGAAGAAGAAGAAGAAGAAGAAGAAGATGATCAAATTGCAGTCAGGCTGTACTATAAATCTTGTAACAGTTGAACCCGGTGGATATTGTACTCACCACTCTCCCCGAGAACCTCTCGATCGCTTTCTTCACTTTGCCGTACGTGCCCTTGCCCAGCGTCTCCAGCAGATCGTAGCGGTGTTTCAGGTTGTGGTTGTGGTGGTGCTTTTTCACGGACACTTTCTCGGTCTCCGAGGCCGTCTCTCCCCTGGGAGGCGAGGATGCAGGCATCGGGGGTGATGCTAGGCACTCCTTCCGAACCATCCTCGGTCTGTTCAGGGCGAACTCGGCACCAGAACGCGAAAGCAGGCGAGGGGTCATGCAGGTAGCATCCATATCCCGCACACCCCCCAGAAACAATCCGGTCAGCCTTCAGAATCTAGGCTGTTTCTCCCTAAAAAACGAGTGCGAGAATAACAGACTGTGCGATTTTCATTACAGGGCATTTAAGATTCCCAAACGCGAAATTTACAGATAAAACGATGTGGATGAAAGCTTGCTCTTTTTTTAAAAAAGAAAGCAGTCATCTGTTTTTGACAACTCAGCTTAAAATATCCGCATTTTATAAAGCAAGATGCAGAAGAACTGCCAGCTGTAAGGTACACATCACCACTAAACAGCGATCACCTCTCCATAGCCCCTGGACACGCTCCCCGCTTGTACCCTGAAGAGAAACGCACAGCAGGTCATTCAGCAATTACTGCTAGCAATTAGAGACGGCCCCCTCATACCAATAATATTATTATGAGGATGTTTTGTTTCGTTTTCTTTTTCATGCTGAGACATCGTTACCCCCCAGTCCGTCTGTGTAACAGTATAGTAATAATATAGCTACTGCATTACATGGTACCGGTATAACAAATTATAAAGAAGAAATCCAAAAATCACTAGCGTCGTCGTCTACTGCAAAAGATCCGACTCGCCAGGCGCACAGTAAAATACAAGCAAAGTGCGCTTCATTTCGTCCTGAAGCACAACGTGTTGCCTCTGTGTATAATCCCTGCTGATTCGGTGCTCAGGGGTGCGTGGTGTACAGTTACAGGACGGTGAATCACGCTGTCTAATGCCATGATCCTTTTATTTCCTTTGCCCTTTTCTTCCTTCTCTCTCTCTGTGAATAAGGAATGTGAGCCGTATGAAGCCGGAGGCGGGGTAACAGAGCTGTCTCCCCGCCTCCCTCCCCCTCGTTTTCCCTCTCTGTAACATTCCAGATGTCGTGCCAGACTCTGTACCGAGGGACCAGCAGAGCTGAGCAGAGAGTTTGCAAGCGGCGAGACGCGACCCCTGAACACGTTCTGAGAAATGACCGTGGTGTGCGGTTCAGAGGGCCCCTCTCTAGTCCCACAGCAGCGGGACCGCTAGTATACAAGTTCACCTCATCATCGTGTGGAGCCCAAGTATACAGCAGTCCAATTACACAGGCTTTTCCTTTTGTACTGTCAGTTTACTTATGAACTAAAACGTTCTTATTGTAATGATTGAATAATCATCCTGTTTCTCTTATCTGTGTTAAGGTGTGTTTCCTAAGTTCAGAAGCTGCTCTTCAGTTTTAGTTGGCAGGGATCAGTAGCACACAGCTGAATGGGCTTTGTGTTTGTCAGTGACTGTGTGCCATTCACTCAGCTTGGGGTAACATCTCATCCACAGGATAGAGCACAGTCAGCGGCAGACGTGGGATTTGAACCGGTGACCTTGTGGTTACAAGCCCCTAGACTTTACCCACTGGGCCACACTGCCTCCTTGGCTGTATCTTCCTTCTGTAATGTGGGCAATGTTGAGTGGGTGTGCACTAGATGGCACAGACGATAACAGAGACACTTTTAATGGTGCTAATATGCATACAGTGCTTATAGATTAACACTTGAAAAATAACAATGAATTGATAAGCCCTCATTGAAACGTCTGGGTTAATGAATGAATCCCTGTGGCTTTTGAAAACAGGTCCTTGTCATGTTTCCTCACAATCACACAAGCGGTTCTCAGCTCATGCAGAAGTAACCCCCAGCAGCGGAGTTGAGGAGCCCTGTTCACAGGGATCACAGTCTGAAGGTTCTTGCTGTTCCCCTGTGTGTCTGGCTGCAGTCCGCCCTGGTGCTGACAGTGCCAGGGTACAGCAGCACTGTGTGGATACATATAACGTCGATTCCCTTCCACACTTCAGACAGCAGGAAGACTTGCCTTGCTTTATATAATGCATGGGCTTAAATTGATACTGTCATATTGAGCAGTGCTGTATAGGATCTATGTTGTTGTATTATTTAATATAGAATCTGTTTAAAATGCTTTTTCCACATAAACTGTGATCTGTTACCTCATTTGGTTACCTGTCTGAAAAGTGAACCATTACAGCTGCACGTTACTGTAATAATAGAATGCTTTAATCTCCAACACTTCTTACCAGCTATTCCAGCAAAACATGCTTCTGAAATCAGACTGATGGTGGGGAAGCATGTCAGTGTTGCACAGGCTTCAGTGCACACACATAATAAGATTTTTAACAGGTAAGTAAATATTAGAAACATGCAGAGGATCCATAATATTGTAATAGAAAAGCAATAACCTTCAATGCTGAAGTACAGGAGTGACTTTTGAAAGAACGTAAGAACATTACTGCCCTCTGGTGGTTAAATTAATTCACCCACTATCAAAGATTGAAGCAACAGGGTTGTGCTCCCTTGCCAAAACGTGTCTCACAAGTTTTGTTGCACCAATGCAAGACTGACACCGTCCCCTACTACATTGTGTCTTCTTCTAAATAACAAATTTGTATTTTCCTTCTGTTTTAGGAAATGTTAGATTCATAATAAAATAATAAACTGTTTATTGGGCATGTAACATACTGGGGTAAACGTTACCCTCAAAGAGACCGGCTTACAGCAGAATGGAAGTAACGTTTTAGACAATTTGAGCAAGATCTGGGACTTCCAGTCACTGAATGTGGCACAGGAAGTGTAGAAACACCACTACAAAATGGGACTCGCATCACGAAAGAGGAGCATCAATACAGCTTTGCATTCCTTATCATATCTTTGCCTGTGTCACTGTAAACAACACAGGCAGACAGGAGCAACGTACTAAAAAAAAACTCAGCCATTGAGATATAATCAAGTTATAAAAGATAATATTTTTCTTGGGTCATATTTTCCAGAATTTAATCTGAGAATCAATCTTTACCCGTGGGGTCTTTGAACCTCACAACCCCTCCAAAACACCCCTGATCCAGCGTACTGTTTAGCAGCTCCAGGAGCCCTTCTGCCTGCCCGTCTCCCTGCCCGCCTCCCTGCCTGCCTCCCTCCCTGCCTGCCTGCTCGCCTCCCTGCCTCCCTCCCTGCTTGCCTGTCTGCCTGCCTGCCTGCTTCCCTCCATGCTGGCCTGCTTGCCTGCCTGCTTCCCTGCCTGCCTCCCTCCCTGCTGGCCTGCTTGCCTACCTCCCTGCTTGCCTGCTGCCTGCCTCCCTCCCTGCTGGCCTGCTTGCCTACCTCCCTGCTTGCCTGCTGCCTGCCTCCCTCCCTGCTGGCCTCCCTCCCTGCTTGCCTGCTTCCTTGGTTGTCCCTGCAGCTTGGTGTTAGTGACAGCTACATCAGCTTGGCTCAGAGTGGACAGGAGCTGAAGCCAAGTTCCTTTATAAAGCAGGAATGGTGACAGGTCCAGTGGAAAAGACCCATGCTGAGATAAATATACAGCTGGAATACAGCTTCTGTCTCTGCGTATGAAGGCTGTGCTGATTTGCTTGTGGAATCTGTTCTCAGGGATAGTGTTTACACAGACCCTTATATTAATAAACAAGCCATTGTAAATTAATGCATACTGCGGTATGCGTTTAAAAGGGTTGTAACATTAATGTGGAGTGAAATTGAAAGCTGGAGTAAACACTGAAAATCTGTCTCAGATTTATTTTATCACCCAGCAGACCACACTGGAATGGAACAGAGTGATGCCCTTGCACGTCTGGCTTTAGAAATAGATTGCCCTGCTATAGACCCACAACTGACTCGGACTGCCCTGCAATAGACCGGAGTGTGCTCATCAGCACGGACCCACAACTGACTCGGACTGCCCTGCAATAGACCGGAGTGTGCTCATCAGCACGGACCCACAACTGACTCGGACTGCCCTGCAATAGACCGGAGTGTGCTCATCAGCACGGACCCACAACTGACTCGGACTGCCCTGCAATAGACCGGAGTGTGCTCATCAGCACGGACCCACAACTGACTCGGACTGCCCTGCAATAGACCGGAGTGTGCTCATCAGCACGGACCCACAACTGACTCGGACTGCCCTGCAATAGACCGGAGTGTGCTCATCAGCACGGACCCACAACTGACTCGGACTGCCCTGCAATAGACCGGAGTGTGCTCATCAGCACGGACCCACAACTGACTCGGACTGCCCTGCAATAGACCGGAGTGTGCTCATCAGCACGGACCCACAACTGACTCGGACTGCCCTGCAATAGACCGGAGTGTGTGCACAACACTCAGCACGCTCATCAGCACCCACAACTGACTCGGACTGCCCTGCAATAGACCGGAGTGTGCTCATCAGCACGGACCCACAACTGACTCGGACTGCCCTGCAATAGACCGGAGTGTGCTCATCAGCACGGACCCACAACTGACTCGGACTGCCCTGCAATAGACCGGAGTGTGCTCATCAGCACGGATCCACAACTGACTCGGACTGCCCTGCAATAGACCGGAGTGTGCTCATCAGCACGGACCCACAACTGACTCGGACTGCCCTGCAATAGACCGGAGTGTGCTCATCAGCACGGACCCACAACTGACTCGGACTGCCCTGCAATAGACCGGAGTGTGCTCATCAGCACGGACCCACAACTGACTCGGACTGCCCTGCAATAGACCGGAGTGTGCTCATCAGCACGGATCCACAACTGACTCGGACTGCCCTGCAATAGACCGGAGTGTGCTCATCAGCACGGACCCACAACTGACTCGGACTGCCCTGCAATAGACCGGAGTGTGCTCATCAGCACGGACCCACAACTGACTCGGACTGCCCTGCAATAGACCGGAGTGTGCTCATCAGCACGGACCCACAACTGACTCGGACTGCCCTGCAATAGACCGGAGTGTGCTCATCAGCACGGACCCACAACTGACTCGGACTGCCCTGCAATAGACCGGAGTGTGCTCATCAGCACGGACCCACAACTGACTCGGACTGCCCTGCAATAGACCGGAGTGTGCTCATCAGCACGGACCCACAACTGACTCGGACTGCCCTGCAATAGACCGGAGTGTGCTCATCAGCACGGACCCACAACTGACTCGGACTGCCCTGCAATAGACCGGAGTGTGCTCATCAGCACGGACCCACAACTGACTCGGACTGCCCTGCAATAGACCGGAGTGTGCTCATCAGCACGGACCCACAACTGACTCGGACTGCCCTGCAATAGACCGGAGTGTGCTCATCAGCACGGACCCACAACTGACTCGGACTGCCCTGCAATAGACCGGAGTGTGCTCATCAGCACGGACCCACAACTGACTCGGACTGCCCTGCAATAGACCGGAGTGTGCTCATCAGCACGGACCCACAACTGACTCGGACTGCCCTGCAATAGACCGGAGTGTGCTCATCAGCACGGACCCACAACTGACTCGGACTGCCCTGCAATAGACCGGAGTGTGCTCATCAGCACGGACCCACAACTGACTCGGACTGCCCTGCAATAGACCGGAGTGTGCTCATCAGCACGGACCCACAACTGACTCGGACTGCCCTGCAATAGACCGGAGTGTGCTCATCAGCACGGACCCACAACTGACTCGGACTGCCCTGCAATAGACCGGAGTGTGCTCATCAGCACGGACCCACAACTGACTCGGACTGCCCTGCAATAGACCGGAGTGTGCTCATCAGCACGGACCCACAACTGACTCGGACTGCCCTGCAATAGACCGGAGTGTGCTCATCAGCACGGATCCACAACTGACTCGGACTGCCCTGCAATAGACCGGAGTGTGCTCATCAGCACGGACCCACAACTGACTCGGACTGCCCTGCAATAGACCGGAGTGTGCTCATCAGCACGGACCCACAACTGACTCGGACTGCCCTGCAATAGACCGGAGTGTGCTCATCAGCACGGACCCACAACTGACTCGGACTGCCCTGCAATAGACCGGAGTGTGCTCATCAGCACGGACCCACAACTGACTCGGACTGCCCTGCAATAGACCGGAGTGTGCTCATCAGCACGGACCCACAACTGACTCGGACTGCCCTGCAATAGACCGGAGTGTGCTCATCAGCACGGACCCACAACTGACTCGGACTGCCCTGCAATAGACCGGAGTGTGCTCATCAGCACGGACCCACAACTGACTCGGACTGCCCTGCAATAGACCGGAGTGTGCTCATCAGCACGGACCCACAACTGACTCGGACTGCCCTGCAATAGACCGGAGTGTGCTCATCAGCACGGACCCACAACTGACTCGGACTGCCCTGCAATAGACCGGAGTGTGCTCATCAGCACGGACCCACAACTGACTCGGACTGCCCTGCAATAGACCGGAGTGTGCTCATCAGCACGGACCCACAACTGACTCGGACTGCCCTGCAATAGACCGGAGTGTGCTCATCAGCACGGACCCACAACTGACTCGGACTGCCCTGCAATAGACCGGAGTGTGCTCATCAGCACGGATCCACAACTGACTCGGACTGCCCTGCAATAGACCGGAGTGTGCTCATCAGCACGGACCCACAACTGACTCGGACTGCCCTGCAATAGACCGGAGTGTGCTCATCAGCACGGACCCACAACTGACTCGGACTGCCCTGCAATAGACCGGAGTGTGCTCATCAGCACGGATCCACAACTGACTCCTGTGCAGCAGGTATCAGGATCACACCTGACCACACACTGAAGCCACTAAACAAACTGTGGTAGGCTTTCAATAGGAAGGACTGTCCCATATAAAAGTCTCTCATAGCAAAAGCATTGCAAAGTGTAATAAAGCAATCTGAGGCATGGTAAAGCACAGGTAAGCATTGTAAAGCACAGTGAGGAATGGCAACAGATTAACAAAAAACATGGTAAACTAGGGTAAACAGTGGCAAATGCATAGTGTATGACCATAGGAAAAGCATGGGAGAACTGCAAAAATATCAGGGTACATTTTTAGAAGGGGTTATAGTTTGGTGCCCATATAGAATAATGCTAGTGCCATCCTAGAACACTCGTTCAAAAATGACACAGACGAGGTCCTGCTCATGTATGTGGGGCACATCGATGAAGCTGAAGCTGAACTGAAGCTTAATGTCTACAAATCTCAACACCACCACTAGAGCGCACAGCCTGCCATTGGAAAACCTCGCTGCATGTTGTTCTGATGAGGCAGCCGCTATGGCGGGAACAAATAAGGGCTTCAATCGTCGCAGTAGTAACAGAAAGTATGATTCACCGCCAGCCACAGGCAAGTGAAAATAAGGGTGAGGATCTCAATGAAACGCTGAGCACTGAATCTACAACTGGAAACTACTTTAAAGTCCGGTCACTTAACAGTCGACACTGCTGAGAGGAGTGAAGATGAAGCTCACCAAACCAAACGCGCCAATTTCACAGCGTGTGCGATGGCTTTCACGTCGGGAAGTGTTGGTATAATCAGTGTATAGCCTACTGTAAGTGACCCCTTATGCACACCCCCCATTTCATATACACACGCAGTAGGCTACTGCGTATGTATATAAAATGGGGGGGGGGGGGGGGGGGTGGATAAGGGGGACTCCAGCCCAAAACGGGAGGAAACCGCTGTACTGGACGACACTACACAGTTTTTGAAAGCTACAATGGGATTTATAAACCTTTCTACTGCTTTACACCGCCCCCTAGCGTTTAAAACAAAACAAGCCGGGGAATGAGGACGGCTTGTGTTGTGTTACATGAAGGGGTTTGTGTACAGGACAGCTAGTTGCCCCTAACTGCATACCGGTATTTGAAATGAATTTTCATTGAATAAAAAATAGCATTTAATTTACAATTCCTTCCTACAAAAAAAAAGATAATTACCAGAGTTTACTTTTTAGAATTGACACTCTTTCACGGCTATATTGCCGAGTATGAGTTGAGATTTATTGAGAAAGTTAGATTATTATTATTATTATTTTATTAATTAATAAATACATGTCAATAAATAAATACAAGGACAGGAAAATCGATGATTTAGATGAAGAGCCGCGCCTCCCCGTCGGGGGATTGAACCCCGGTCTCCCGCATGACAGGCGGGGATACTGACCGCTATACTAACGAGGAGCGGCTGCGGGGCTGCGGGGCTGCGGGGCTGCGGGACGGGTTGCAGGCTACCGTGTACCTCGGCGCATGCGCCGGTGCAATGCGCGGTGTAAGCCGCTGGAACCCTCGCCGCACTCGACTGCGTTCTTTTTGCCTGTTTTCCCGCCGCTTTCCCGCGGTCCCAGACCAGGTATTCCCCGGGCTGAGAGAGCCGCTCCGGTAAGACCTCGTGGCGCAACGGTAGCGCGTCTGACTCCAGATCAGAAGGCTGCGTGTTCGAATCACGTCGGGGTCATCGCTTTTTAACACTAAAAAATACATATGAGATTCCGTTTTTATGACCTCGATTATTTCGCATTTTGGTTTTATTATGTCAATTGAAAAGGTCTAAGCTTAGCTGTATTTTAAGGTGGTCTGGGCTGAGAGCCGAGAGGGAGAGGGCAGTTTGGTCTGGAGTTACAGCGCAGGGTCTGGCTTGAAATTGCTTTCTTGCGGGACTCATTTTGACTTGTTCTTCAGCCCCCTCCCGACACGGGGTGACACTTTCTCTTTCTCTTTCTGTCTCTTCTCTTCTCTTCTCCAATGTTCTCACGTCTCGTCTCCCTCCGTTTTTTCTGCGGTACAGGCCAATAGTGAGGCTCCTTCAGCACCCGCGGCGCCCAATAGGGTTGCACTTTGTTGTGCGGCCTGCCCCGGAGTCGGCCCTTTTCTCGTCGCGGGTGATAGTGGGGCGGGTCGTGCGTGGCTGCTGTTACTTGACTGAAGTGTTTTTATTTTACAAGACTACCCTGGACTTTGTATCTGTGCTTTACACTCATCGGCATCGCAGCTTGAAAACAATTCAGCAACGCCAAAGCGCCGAAAGAAAAGGAAAACAAATAAGCGCTGGCTGTGGAGTGAAGTGTAACACAAAGCCTCGTTTTCTGTTGTGCGTTTTGCTTTTTCCAGCCGAGAGGCGCCGCTGCCCCTCGTACTGTTGAACACGAGTCGCTTGTCGGGCGAGCTCCTCGTTGTGTTGGGTTGTTACTGTAGTTGTCGGAAATGTCGGAATTCCTTGAAGACCCGTCGGTGTTGACGAAAGACAAGCTGAAAAGCGAGCTGCTGGCCAACAGCGTGACCCTGCCGTCCGGCGAGCACAGAAAGGATGTTTACATCCAGCTTTACCTGCAAAACCTCACGACCAGGAACACGGCTATGAACAGGACCGCCCCGGAGGCTTTTTCCAGCGACGAGGAGCAGGCAGCCCCCGTGGCCAGCAGCAGGAACCGATCGGGACGGGTGGGTTCATTCTCTGCAGAGTCCATACTTGCTTGTGATTGCGTCTTGTGTAGCTTTGCAGCACACCTTGCTTAGGAGTCGTGGTAACAACACTGAGGCGATTAACAGTCTTAGTGCGCACACAACACCCTATAGTAATTTCAGTGTTTCTGTTAAATTCTACAACATTAGCAGCTGTTAAAACAATTTAAACGTGTGTTGTGTAACGTAACGATAGCCAGGAATACCCCCTTCTGTCAGCCTTGCTCTGGAGGCAGCACCGTTACTTTTCTCTACAGTCAAGGCCAGTTAAAAGCAAAAACTGGCAAATCTTAGTCTGTGCCGACTCGTTTTACAATGGCTGTTGATGAAGTGTTTTAAGCTATGTGTACTCGTGGTGTTATTCTTTTTAATTAATTGTCAGTACAGAGGGGAGGGGGTGTTACAATTTAGGTACAAAATTTTAAAAAATCTTTGTTCTTGTTTTTGTTGATTTGCTGTGGTTATAGTTTGATTATCGGTTTGTTGTGCATCAGGCATCTCCATTTCATAACCCCCATTTTGTACCGCCGGCACTGTTGTAGGAAAGATATCTGTTTCGTAATTGCCTGTTGCAAATGAGCAGTCGCTTTTATTACAAGAGGTTTCCCGCTTAAATACTTCCAGCCTGTGACTTGCGCGGCACAGGATGCTGTTCGCCTTGTCTAAGTTACAATGCATTCATTCTTGTTATGTTGTTGTCTTGTTAATGTGGTGTAAAAAGGTGCTTTTTAACCCACCTTTTAGGTTTCGGGCCTATTTGACCCGACTCTAGTTTCGAATTAGCTTAATTGCTATTTTTCTTTTCATTTTTTTTATAATATTTAATGACTTTTCCTAAGTTGAGGTCATGAACACAAAACGGAACCTTTTGATGTTTATTTTCAGAACAGGTCATGTATACAAATAAGATGTTTCTGGTCACTGTGACAGGTGACATTTATTATGTAGGTTTGTATGCAGGAATTAAACAAACTTCTTCAATTTGTTATTTTGTTATTATATTTGTATTATTATCTCTGGAAATGGCTGCACCTGTACGGGGATATTTATAAATAAATAAATAAATAAATAAAAAAAAACAATATATCTACAAGGCAGAGCCTAATTTTCACTGTCAGTATTGCAACAGCATCTCGCTGGTAAAGACACTTCAAATTGAGGAGCTGCCAGGCTGGCAGTCTAATAAGTTTTATCACAGCTCCTGGACTAAAAGAGCATAGAGTAAAACCTTTGCAAATAATACAACAAATATTTAACGGCTGTGACCAAATTGGTTTTGAATTGCATGGGGGTATGACTCATAACATACCTAAATTCTGAACATAATATTGAGGGTTAAACAGTGTAATTGTGATGTGTGATGTGTGTGTGTGGTGTGTGTGTGTGTGTGTGTGTGTGTGTATATATATATATATATGTGTGTGTATATATATATATATATATATATATATATATATATAAAAACAATAGCACACATGGTTTTATTGTATTTATTTATTATTGTATATGTGTCACAGTTGTATTTAATAATTCGGTTGAACTTTATTAAATGATTTGTGTTGTTATTATTTCACCTTTACAGCAGCACACTATGTGCTGGCTACAGACAGCCTTTGTAGATTTCATAGCGTCTTTGAGTCACATAAGAACATAAGAAAGTTTACAAACGAGAGGAGGCCATTCGGCCCATCTTGCTCGTTTGGTTGTTAGTAGCTTATTGATCCCAGAATCTCATCAAGCAGCTTCTTGAAGGATCCCAGGGTGTCAGCTTCAACAACATTACTGGAGAGTTGATTCCAGACCCTCACGATTCTCTGTGTGAAAAAGTGCCTGCTATTTTCTGTTCTGAATGCCCCTTTGTCTAATCTCCATTTGTGACCCCTGGTCCCTGTTTCTTTTTTAAGGTCAAAAAAGCCCCTTGGGTTGACATTGTCAATACCTTTCAGGATTTTGAATGCTTGAATTAGGTCGCCGCGTAGTCTTCTTTGTTCAAGACTGAACAGATTCAATTCTTTTAGCCTGTCTGCATATGACATGCCTTTTAGGCCCGGAATAATTCTGGTTGCTCTTCTTTGCACTCTTTCTAGAGCAGCAATATCTTTTTTTTATAGCGAGGTGACCAGAACTGCACACAATATTCAAGATGAGGTCTTACTAGTGCATTGTACAGTTTTAACATTACTTCCCTTGATTTAAATTCAACTCTTTTCACAATGTATCCAATCATCTTGTTGGCCTTTTTTATGGATTCCCCACATTGTCTAGATGAAGACATTTCTGAGTCAACAAAAACTCCTAGGTCTTTTTTTTTATAGATTCCTTCTCCAATTTCAGTATCTCTCATATGATATTTATAATGCACATTTTTATTTCCTGCGTGCAGTACCTTACACTTTTCTCTATTAAATGTAATTTGCCATGTGTACATTTCTGATTCTTGTCTAGATCATTTTGAATGACCTTTGCTGCTGCAACAGTGTTTGCCACGCCTCCTATTTTTGTGTTGCCTGCAAATTTAACAAGTCTGCTTACTATACCAGAATCTAAATCATTAATGTAGATTAGGAATAGCAGAGGACCTAATACTGATCCCTGTGGTATGCCACTGGTTACCTCGCTCCATTTTGAGGTTTCTCCTCTAATCAGTACTTTCTGTTTTCTACATGTTAACCACTCCCTAATCCAAAAAAACATTTCTTCTTTTAAATGTGCTTATTGGGTGGCAGGTAAAGTTTTGCAAGTTGATGCAGTTCTGTTCTGTCAGTAGTTATGTACAGTTATTATTTTTGTAGCCTTGTACAGTTTGATGTTCGTAGAGGTGCAGGCATGTGAGCTGTGACTGATTTTCCCATTCTAGCTCTGTGATTATGGTATTCACGATGTATGATTTGAAATCCTGCAGGAACCAAGCCTGAGCTGAAAGAAGGGTGGTCTGGGGCTGCTGGTCTAGCAGCTGCACGTTGAGACGAGTGCAGACAAGTGAAGAACCTGTGTCTGGCTCTGTAAGGTCAACTAGTATGCCACTCTGAGGGTGCAATATGTCCAACCACAGTTAAGCCCCTTTTACACTGGCATTTCGTGGTTCCACACTGCTTTTGATAAAGCAGTGTTGACCTGGGTGACAGACAAATACACAATGCGTGAGTCAGTGCCCCAGAAGCAGCTTGTTATGGACGCTTCCATCCAAGCTTACCTGGATTGAACCGTTGGCCCAAATGTTGATTAGAGCAAACGTTTCTTCATCCCTGCTGCACTCTGGCTCATGGTGTGTTTCAAGCAACAAAAGTATGGTTAAACAGAAATGTCCCTTGCGGGAGTGAACCCTTCATGCAAGCGTGGCTGTTTGTTATTTTGTTGGCCGTCATATATGTTTTCTCACTCAACCCGGGTCAAAGCGTGTCGACCCATATCCTGAGGAGGGTCACTGGGACCTGGCTTAACCCAAGTATGACCCAGGTATGTGGTTTCACGCTACATGGGACTGTGATTTGGGTAGGCAGAACCCGGGTCCGGACCTGTATAGAAGCGCCAGTGTGAAAGGGGCTTTACTCAGAAGCTACGGCGCACCTATTGCTAAAAGGTGAAGCGTGTCAGGATAGATTCAATTTGAAATATCTCAGTACTGATGAAACTAGTTCTAGCTCTCATCACAAGTGTGTGAATGCAGCAGGTATGAAACACTGCAGTATCACAGTACAATAATGGAGAGCAGCCAAGTGAAACCGAATTCAGTCTATTCAGAACACTGACATAACTTCTGTTGCAAATTTAAACACAAAGTTTGTTTCTTTATCGGCCTTTGTGAATTGAATGTTTTGATAAGCTCTCTCTCCTTCGTCGTTTCCCTGGTCAAGCAGTTCATGTTTTGACTCTGATCTGCCAGATGGCAATGCTCAGACACTGCTGCTGGAAAAGGTTCTGTCTGAATCAGCATTGTGTCTTTTAAGCTTCCAGTACTGGTGAAACTGAGTCTTCCACTTGCTCGCTGCCACCTTCTATCCTGTTTACCTCGCCTTGGTCCATGGTGGCGGTGGGGTTATGGTGTGGGCAGGCATAAGCTACGGACAGTGAACACAGTTGCATTTTATCGATGGCAGTTTGAATGCACAGAGATACCGTGACGAGATCCTGAGGACCATGGTCGTGCAATTCATCCGCCGCCATCACCTCATGTTTCAGCATAATAATGCGCGGCCCCATGTCGCAAGGATCTGAAAATGTCCCAGTTCTTCCATGGCCTGCATACTCATCAGACATGTCACTCACCCATTGAGCATGTTTAGGGTGCTCTGGATCGACATGTACGACAGCGTGTTCCAGTGCCCACTAATATCCAGCAACCTCGCACAGCCATTGAAGAGGAGTGGGACAACATTCCACAGGCCACAATCAACAGCCTGATCAACTCTATGCGAAGGAGATGTGTCGCGCTGCATGAGGCAAATGGTGGTCTGTGACAAAGGTACTGAGTTCTGGTGATAAATCTCCCTCCCGACCTGTGAGGGCGCTAAAGAATGGGAGAAGTATCCGGAAGGAATGGCCTGACAGTTTGTTTCCGGGACTGGGAAGTCGGTCAGCCTGGAAAGAAGCGAGACTCTGTTGTAAGACCGTATTGACCTGAAAGGTAAACGAGGGGCAGCTGCAAGTAATAAGGCAGCTGCAACCGTTTACCAAGATGTCATGCAGGATTACGTATAGGGGCCAGGGTAACGCTGATCTTTTCCTTCGTTTGGGTAAAGCTCGGTGGAGAAGGACTGAGAGAGGAGCTCTCAATAAAAAAAAAAAAAAGGAAGACGTGTTACATGTTTTGTGTTGTAATTGTCCTTGTTTTTGCATCACCAGACAGTTAAAGCACACCTCCGGAGCTGTAGCTGAGGGTCAGCACAATCCAGATCACCACTGCACTACCGTCGCGAAAATACCTGTGTTTTCACTCAGCACCAGCACGACTGCACTCACCCAGGACTGGTGACCATGTGTTCGTTTTGTTCGGGACTGTGCCCTGTTATCCCCGTGCCTTACACATTGTTGTGTATTGCCAGGGATTTATTATTTTATGGTCACCAGACCTGGAATACAATAAAAGCACTTTTCTCTGATTACAATTGTCTGCCTGTCACTCCTGCACCACATCACTACTACACCTGCTCCCCCTTCACCAGCCACTTTGCCACATGGTCACACCAGATACTGACTGTGGTTTTCTGATCCACACCCCTACCTTTTTTTTTTTTTAAAAGGTATCTGTGACCAACAGATGCATATCTGTATTCCTAGTCATGTGAAATCCATAGATTAGGGCCAAATGAATTTATTTCAATTGACTGATTTCCTTATATGAACTTTAACTCAGTAAAAACTTTTAAATTGTTGCATGTTGGGTTTTATATTTTTGTTCAGTGTGTGTGTGTGTGTGTATATAGATACTATATATTATATCTATATATATTATATCTAATATAAAATATATATTTTATACCGTTTAACGTTTTTCTTTCGAAGAGCTGCTTTCGTGTTCCTCTGGCCTTGCTGATGTATATAATTCTCTTATCGGTTAACTTCCATTGCTGCACAGCGTGTTTTTACTTTGTCTGGTCACACAAATCCACTCCTGATCTATCCAGCACTAGGGTTGTCAAAATACTCTGATTTCGAACTACACATATTGCAGTCAAGAGCCTGAAGACATTATTGTTTGACTCCTCCATCTAGATTGTGGTGTAATTCAATCGATGTTTCTCATATGTTATAGAGTCTGACAGCCACCAGGCCCCTCTGTGTGGCTTGAGCTGCCTTTTGGATCTTGAAATGACCCCACGGAAACCATTGTAGTTAAACAGCTATTAACACTAAACATTCAAACACCAGGAAAGGCTGACTTGAGAACCGTGTCGTTTGTTTGGGAAAGTGTTGTGCTTCATCTCTTATTATCATGCGTCTTGTTCTTTCTGTTGTACACTTGTCTAAGCAGATCCTTGAGCAAGTCAATGCTGCTCCTAGGGAATATCTGAAATGGGGTGACAGTATATATGTAGGAATATATGGAACATTACAAAGGGGCGGTGCCCTTGGTGTACAGACTAGGCTTGTGCAGGGTTTTGCAATAGCTGAGGTTCATGTTCCAGACAGACGGTTTCAGCCTCCCTCGTGATTTGCTGCAAAGCTGGTCTCCCCTCTTCGGGCTTCCTGTTTTTCTGGCAGGGTGGCTGGCTTGTGCAGTCATCCTCCTTCAGATGTTGTGTGATTATTAATAACCTTCAGGACGACTTCAGTCTGTACTGAGGGCACACGAATAAAAAAAAAAGAAAGGTATAGTAACCACTTAGACCAAGCATTTTTTTTTTTTTTTTGGACAGTCTGAAATAATAATACATTTGTTTTGCGTTTCTATTGCAAACCTATGGCAGTTTTAGCCAGCCTAGTGATGCCAAAATACCCACAAGCATAACCAGGTGCAGCCAGCCTCCAGTCTGCCCTTAAAGGGTGGTATCTCCCATTTTCTGTTGTGCATCCCTCTTAACAAGAGCAAGGTAAAGGGCCAAGTTATACAGTGCAGTGGAGGTGGGCTAACTGGTAAATGATTTGTAAAGAATATAGTCAGGATTGTCGTCTCCTGGTGTAATGCAGACCCAGGTTCAGAGAAGCACTCGGTGAAGTTACAGGGTGATTAGGATCTGTCTTGTTCTGCACCCCTGCATGTGCTACACTCTGTCACTGCAAACAGCAGGGTTTGTCATTGCCCTTGGTGAGAAGTGAGTTTTGCCTCGTTGAACAATACTCGGAGCTACAGTCATACTGTGGACTTATTTTATGGAGCTCTGCTTTTCAATGTGGCGGTGCTCTTGCAAATACAGAAATGACCAGATTGAGCTGGCCCCTGGCTTCAGCTAGTAAACCCCAGAACAGAGTTGTTATTCCAATAGCTGTGCATTAAAGCTATGCAAAGATATATTTTAAGTGGGGGGTTTTCACGTAAATAGCCGAAGCCCCCTGAGTAAGCAAGCCACCTGTCTTGATGAAATGTTTAGTCAGGTTGGTGACTGGTTGGTTCACTGTTTCAGTCACTCCGCTGGTGGTGCTGTGCTGATGCAGCAACCCCACTGGAAGTGAGTGTAAAACAGCAGCAGCACCCAAGTGTTTCTCCTGTAACTGGAGTGCCTGTGCTGCAGGGCTGGTGCACGATCGGAACGGCGACCGGAAAATCCAGATGTTCCCGGATAGTGCCGGAAGCCAGAGGCAGCACCTTTGGAATTCCAGGAATGCTGGCACCCAGATGAACAAACATATATACAGTGCTGCCAGGACCCATTGTGTGAAGCTCCTAACAAAAAACTAAACCTAGACTCCATCTGATAATTGCTTTTTAAAATACATTGTTGGTATTTTTCTTAACCGAGAAATACATTTGGTTAGTATTAAACTATTGTGCTATGCATCAAAATTGATTTACATTATATACACTAATCTGAAACAAAATCTCATCCTGCAAAAACCTCTAAAAATCGGTCTTTTAACAAAAAAAAGAAATCTAGATATCAGTTGCATTAAAAATACTTGCATTATGTAATGTATATGATTGTGCAACTGGCAACCATTTAAGTAAACACTTAAAACAGAGGAATAAGGTAGTGTTACTGGCACTCAATTTAAAAATGATGTTACTGACCTGTTTCAACAGCAAGGAAATTCACATTTTTAGACTGATTAGGTCAAGGGGTCAAAAGTTAGAGGTCAAAATGTGGTTGATGGGTCGTCCGTCCCCCTTAATGTTTACCAACCTTGCACTGAAAAACGGTTTGTGCTACAGCCTTGTGGGAGGTTTCATTTTATTGGAAGAAATACTTTTGAAAGAAAACAAAAGGAAGTTCTACCTTCTCAAAGTTTTTGACTTTGGGGTAAAACCCCAACAATTAAAATCTCAAAAAATTACCAAGAAAAGGTCATGGTCTCAGCTTCGTCAGGAAGGTAAGATTTTTGGTTTGCTTTTTTGGATTTGCCATGCAGTTTCCAATAAAATGACACCTCCACAAAATAAGTCCACAGTGTGACTGTAGCACAGAGTATTGCACGGGAATGATGAGGGTTAATGGCTTTCTTTTCGCAGAAAGCCACAAAGAAGACGGACAAGCCCCGGCCGGAGGACCTGGACGTGACGCAGCTGACCCCAGAGGAGCTAAAGGACGAGCTCATGAAATACGGGTTCCAGCCAGGACCCGTTGTGTGTAGGTATCCCCAACGCTGAGCCAGGACCCGTTGTGTGTAGGTGTTCCCAACGCTGAGCCAGGACCCGTTGTGTGTAGGTCTCCCAAACGCTGAGCCAGGACCCGTTGTGTGTAGGTCTCCCAAACGCTGAGCCAGGACCCGTTGTGTGTAGGTGTTCCCAACGCTGAGCCAGGACCCGTTGTGTGTAGGTGTTCCCAACGCTGAGCCAGGACCCGTTGTGTGTAGGTCTCCCAAACGCTGAGCCAGGACCCGTTGTGTGTAGGTCTCCCAAACGCTGAGCCAGGACCCGTTGTGTGTAGGTCTCCCAAACGCTGAGCCAGGACCCGTTGTGTGTAGGTCTCCCAACGCTGAGCCAGGACCCGTTGTGTGTAGGTCTCCCAAACACTGAGCCAGGACCCGTTGTGTGTAGGTCTCCCAAACCCTGAGCCAGGACCCGTTGTGTGTAGGTCTCCCCAACGCTGAGCCAGGACCCGTTGTGTGAAATACATTGGAATTTTTCTAATCTAAAAGTACATTTTGTTGATATTAAGCTACCGTACTATGAAACAAAGCTGATTGATTATATACGCTAATTTGAAAACCAGCCTCATACTGCAAAAAATCTGTGTCTTAAAAAAAGAGGAAAAAAGTGTTTTAGATGCTTGCGTTGTGTAATGAATAGGATTGCAACTGGCAGCCATTTAATATAACACATAAAGCACGTAGAGAAGTAAGACAATGTTATTGGGATGTTACTGACCTGTTTCAACACCAAGAAAATGCTCGGTTACAGCCCTTTTAGTCATTGAATCGTTATTACAAATAGCAGCTGTAAATTGTATGGGTTTTGGTAAAGTGGGTGGGTGGGTTGTGTTTTAATGTTGTACTGTAAATCTACATTAATCTCGCTAGCACACTCTAATGCTGGACTTTGATTTGTTCTTTATACTCCCAACTGACTTACTGTATTGGCACTTAGCATTAACTAGGTAGTTACCGGAGCCCCTTTCACAGAGATCAAGACTTTCAGCTGCTGTCCTGTGACTGCTATTGCCAAATGGAAAGTTACCAGCACTTACTATTTTATTTCTAGTGCATATTGGCGTGTGTATCAAACTACAAACGCAGTAACAATGTGTCCGTTTATCAACCGTGATTAGTTTGCAGAAGTAATTTCCAGGAAGATTGTGTCATTGTTTGTTTAGTAATGGTGTAAGCTGACATTGAAAGCGCAGCTCATTTGAGAGATGCAGTCATAGAAAGGGCAGTAGTCCCCCTGTTTGTGGAATATGACTCGAGTTCTGCGCAAGTCAGTAGTAAAGGATGTGAACTCTTAGCTTCTTCCACATGCTGTTTCTTAAGAAGTGGTGTTGAGGTTAACACTGCCTTGGAATGTGGTTGCGAGACCTGGCATCCTGCCCAAACCATTAGTTGCAGTGCGGTTGTGGAGACAAGCAGAAGAACACCTTTTCATCCTGTTTCAATTTATTGGGTAATTAGGAATGATATAATGGTATGACTGCTCTCTTTCAACCCAGTTACAGTCCTGGAAGACCATTACAGGCCACGTTTAATAGGCTAATAGTCGGAACTAAGACCTGCACTGGAAGGGTTGGCACCTATTACTGTAGGACTGCCATCACAAAGCACAGTGCTATCCAAATCCTAAAAGTGTAATTACCTAGTGCTTTAACTCTTATTAACACATGCAGTATAATCACTGTCTCTCCCTTTCTGGTGTTGGAGATCCATGAAATCAACAACAAAATAATCAAAAGTCCAATACGCATTCACAATAATAGTGTACATCTTTCATGAGTAAAATGTGAGCCCTGCAAGCGATGCACCTGATGCACTTTGGGTAATGTTTACAGTGAAATGAATGAAGAAAAGCTGATGCCGATGTCTCTCGTTGTAGCGTCCACCAGGAAGCTGTATGAAAAGAAGCTGCAGAAGCTGCTGGATGAGGGCCCCCTGGAGTCACAGCCAGCCCCTCCAGCACCGGCCCCTGCTGCAGACAACAACCAGAACGGCAACACAGACTCCGACCAGTACAGCGACAAGGAGCAAGGTACACCTCTGCGGGGAGCAGGGCAAGAATATTAACATACCCTGCTTTGGACCACAGTCCACTGAAACCAAGTACACACTAGTGCATTGCACCCCCGTCTTAGATTAATTTGCATTACATTACACAGGGCTGTTAGAGGTTGTTACAGATTGTGCAGCCTTTTGATTTATATTTAGTTTTTATAAACCATATTTATAATATATTATTATTGGGGGGGCGGGGCCACTATTGGCGGAGCGCCGCCCTGGAGGAGGGGGCCTAGGTCGGCCAGGGTGTCCTTAACTCACCGTGCACCAGGGACCCCTGTAGACTGACCGGGCACCTGCGGGCCTGCCTGTAAGTTACCCAGAGCTGCTTGGTCCTCCGACGTTGTAGCTTTAAGGTGGCTGCATGGCAAGCCCACAGAGTGAAAAGAAGCGGACAGCTGACTGCACACATTTCAGAGGATTCGTATGTCCATCTTAGTCTCTCCCGAGTCAGTGCCGGGATGCCAGCAGTGAGCCAGGTTGAAATAAAAAATAAATTAAAAAATTAGTTAAAAATTGGGGAGAAAACAAGAAAAGTAATTGGAGATTCTAAATTTGTTAACAAAAAAAAGTTTCCTTATGAAGTTTAAACGTGAAGAAATGAAACCGAACCTTACATCCTTACTTCACAGAGGAGATGCCCAAGCCAGTGCTGGAGAAGCGAGAGCCACTGAAGAGCAAAGCAAAGCCCCCGGCCAGCCTACGCACACGCCGGCTCGAGCAGAAGAGGGTGAGTCTGCACAGCACCTGAAAGAATACAGCAAGGAGCACAACACAAGCAATAGCATGAGGGATTGGGCCATGTTTACTGTTTAGAGCGCATGCATACGATTTTATTGATACCATCTCAAACGCTGAACAACACACTGAGCACTAATGACCTGCACAGTTAAAAAAATAAAATAGTGACAAGTTCATTTTTGGATAAATATTCTCTGTTAGTTCTATTAAAGGTAAAGCTGCCATAGTAACTATTTTTTTCTTCACTTTTTTTGGAGGAGGGATGGGCTCCCATGATCCCCCATCAAAATAAACAGTAGAGAGGAATTACACAGTTAAACCTTTCTCAGCTGCCATTAGAGTGTGCACATGATCTTTAAGATGGTGCTAATCCCACTTAACCCTTTTAGAAATTGCAGCCGCAGATAACTCCCCCTGTGAGAGTACACAGAACTGCAAACGCAAGTCAAAAAGGAAGTTAGAAAGGCCAAGAGAGAAATAGAAATAAACATTGCTAAGGGAGCTAAAACCAATTCCAAAATGTTTTTCCAATATTACAACAGCAAGAGAACATTCAAAGAGGAGATTAAATGTTTAAGAGATACAAATGGCAAAATCGTAGATGAAGAAAAAAAAATAGCAAATATGTTAAATGATTACTTTTCACAAGTTTTTACAAAGGAAGATACAACATGCCCCACATGTCATCCAGTTCCTATCCAGTTTTAAATAACTTTAGCATAACTGAGGCAGAGGTGTTAAAGGGACTAGGAGCTCTTAAAATAAACAAATTCCCTGGGCCGGATGAGATCCTCCCAGTAGTACTCAAAGAAATGAAAGAAGTAATTTACAAACCGCTAACCAAGATCATGCAGCAGTCTCTTGACACAGGGGTGGTACCGACAGACTGGAAAATTGCAAACGTAATACCGATCCACAAGAAGGGAAACAAAACTGAACCAGGTAACTACAGACCAGTAAGCCTGACTTCTATTATATGCAAACTTATGGAAACTATAATAAGATCCAAAATGGAAAATTACCTATATGGTAACAGGGTACTGGGAGACAGTCAACATGGTTTTAGGAAAGGGAGATCGTGCCTAACTAACTTGCTTGATTTTTTTGAGGATGCAACATCCATAATGGATAATTGCAAAGCATATGACATGGTTTATTTAGATTTCCAGAAAGCTTTTGACAAAGTCCCGCACAAAAGATTAATTCTCAAACTGAACGCAGTTGGGATTCAAGGAAACACATGTACATGGATTAGGGAGTGGTTAACATGTAGAAAACAGAAAGTACTGATTAGAGGAAAAACCTCAGAATGGAGTGTGGTAACCAGCGGTGTACCACAGGGATCAGTATTAGGTCCTCTGCTATTCCTAATCTACATTAATGATTTAGATTCTGGTATAGTAAGCAAACTTGTTAAATTTGCAGACGACACAAAAGTAGGAGGAGTGGCAAACACTGTTGAAGCAGCAAAGGTCATTCAAAATGATCTAGACAAGATTCAGAACTGGGCAGACACATGGCAAATGACATTTAATAGAGAAAAGTGTAAGGTACTGCACGCAGGAAATAAAAATGTACATTATAAATATCATATGGGAGATATTGAAATTGGAGAAGGAATCTATGAAAAAGACCTAGGAGTTTTTGTTGACTCAGAAATGTCTTCATCTAGACAATGTGGGGAATCCATAAAAAAGGATAACAAGATGCTCGGATACATTGTGAAAAGTGTTGAATTTAAATCAATGGAAGTAATGTTAAAATTGTACAATGCACTAGTAAGACCTCATCTTGAATATTGTGTTCAGTTCTGGTCACCTCGCTATAAAAAGGATATTGCTGCTCTAGAAAGAGTGCAAAGAAGAGCGACCAGAATTATTCTGGGCTTAAAAGGCATGTCATATGCAGACAGGCTAAAAGAATTGAATCTGTTCAGTCTTGAACAAAGACGACTACGTGGCGACCTAATTCAAGCATTCAAAATTCTAAAAGGTATTGACAGTGTCGACCCAAGGGACTTTTTCAGCCTGAAAAAAGAAACAAGGACCAGGGGTCACAAATGGAGTTTAGAAAAAGGGGCATTCAGAACAGAAAATAGGAGACACTTTTTTACACAGAGAATTGTGAGGGTCTGGAATCAACTCCCCAGTAATGTTGTTGAAGCTGACACCCTGGGATCCTTCAAGAAGCTGCTTGATGAGATTTTGGGATCAATAAGCTACTAACAACCAAACGAGCAAGATGGGCCGAATGGCCTCCTCTCGTTTGTAAACTTTCTTATGTTCTTATGTTCTTATGTGCAAACACCAGCTGTGCTCGGAGGCTGTAGGGGAAACCATTTTCCAGGGCTTATTCAGTGTCTCCACGCATCCCAGACTGGGCAACGCCTGCCCCACTGCCACCGCAGGATAGGATTCTTACCAGAGGAGTTGAAAGAGCAGCCCCTTACTGTACCATGAAGAATTTTATTTTGTAGACCATGCTTTAGGGACATCCCTGGACCCTCGACTGGAAAGTAGGTTAATGAAGCTGTCTGTCTAAGCAAATCCTAATGCTAAAATAATAATAATAATTCTGTTTTTAAGTCTATGTCTGTATTGAGGAGTGTAGAGCAGGAGCAGGAGGAGGAGGCTGTCTCTGCAGTGGGGTTCCTCAATGTGAAGAGAAGGAGCAGAGCAGTGCAGCAGGACCAGGCTGTGCCGGGCAGCGATGACACTGTAAACACTTTTCCTTGGCACGCTCCTGCACCTCTCTTCTCTAGACTGCACCACACGTGGGCATTCTTCCTTTGAAAGGGGCATGTTTGTCGGTCTGTCACATGTCTGTGAATGTGTTTGAGTGAAAAGCACTGTGGTGATGTAAAGTCGATGGTCCATGAACGCAGCTGTCCTGTTATAGCGACCGAGTAGATCCATCTGTCTCTGTCCCACAAGCAGAGCAGTCTTTTGAAAAGCTTGTGCCGTTGGTTTGGTCATGGTTATTCGGCTGCACTGGTGGAGAGATGCACGGCTGTGTGTTATATTGCAGTTGTTCCTGGGCCCTGTATTGTTGGTTGTGTGTGAAATGGCACGGCACTTGTTTTTCTTGTTTATGTTCACTGCACACTCACAGGGTGTTTATGGCGGTGATGGTTAGGGAGTGTTTTGAACCTGTACTTGCCTGTTTATTGAGCACTGGCAACTGCTTGTGCTGAAGTGTAACTTCCTAACTGCCTTCTTCCTGTCCCAGGACCTGTCTGAGCTCTCTGCACCCGAGAACCTAGCCAGGGAGAGTAGGGATCCCGGAACCCCCAAACGAGGGGCCCAGAAAAGTCAAAAAGGCAAAGTCAGTGACTCCCCACGGTCCAACAGGAAGACCAGAGTAGAAGTAAATATTAATTCTGGTGGTGGCGATGAGAAATTATTGATTCTGTTTCACGTTAGCTGAATCTCTAAATCCTGTGTTACAGGTAATAGGACTTCTGCTATTGCCTGTAACACACAAAGAGAATGAGAAGGGTGCGCAGTGTACCTCTGTCAGATTTGCAGCGTCAACGGACCTCAATAAAACAGGGTGCCAAAGCGACAATGAAGTGTGGAAAGATCAGCTTCTAAAGAATAAGTTTCATGCCTTTGTCGCTCCCCCCCGATTTCCCCCATTGTGACACCCCTGTTTGTGCTCTCCCCCTCCCCGCACAGGAGATCCCAGAGCCCCTAGTAGTGAGACGAGTGCGTGATGTCAGTATGGGCTTTGGATCCAATAAGCTCCCCCATATTCAACCACAACCCATCCAGCCCCCTAATGAAAGCAGAGCCGGGACACCAAGGAAACTGAGCACACACAACAAAGTAAACTCACACTGCAGTGTTATACACCTGTCACATAGCTTAGTGTAACCTTGTTGTTATTACACATTCCATACAAATGTTATCCACCCTTATCAATGCTATGCGGTTCAGTCTTACATGTATACACATGCATGTAGGAGGGTGAGCAGGACAGGTGTGCTTATTCTATCTTATTTCATTGATTTTCTCATTTGTATTTATAATTTGAATGATAGCTTTCGAAATTTTGTTGACTATCTCTTGCACGTCTCTTTAAAATGCAGGCAAGGCAGGGGAACTCGTTATTCCTAGAGTCCTAAAAAGACATAAAGTGTGAAGATGTGCCTGCTTAGACAATCCAAAGCTTAGTTTTCTGATGTTTTTAGAGTTAAATCTAAATTCAAACTTGTCCTGAAGCTTCACTATATCCACATGTGGAAATGCAAGACTGAACCCACGTGCACATTACTAAAAAAAAAAAAAAAAAAAGAAACCTAGCTAGGTTTGATGACAAAAATATCATCTACCTGGGCTAATGTAGCGGCCTTACGGGGGCAGTGTGGTTTGGGGTTGTTTCCTTGTTTTGTGCCAATGTCATTTTGTTTTTAAATGTAAACCAGTGGTGTTGCCCACTTTGTGTTGGGTCTGCCCAGCTCACCCCTTTCATAGGCATTCCTTTGCAGTCGTGAAGTATTGGAGTTTCATTTACAGGAGAGTGAGGAGGAAGGTTGGCGTGACACCATAGAGACCCCCCCTGCCAGGCAGACAAAGATCCCTCGTCCTGCGCCTGTGGCCCTGCTGGACACTGCCCTGCTGGAGGTGACTTGTCTGCTTGAACACCGGCAGCACTGCGCTTCAATCACCCTCATAGCCACCGAGCAAGCAAGCATGCACCAGTACAGGCAGCCTACAACAGCTCCCTTGTCTTTTTTTGATTATTCTGTGGGGTATATCCCTTTCCAGTTTCGCCAAAGTTTACCTTTCCAGGTGGTAGTGCCAGACTCTAATTTCCTCTTTCTGAGAGGTGGCTTTCCATGGTGACCCACAAGCAATGAAAAGACTGGCTATTGATGAGAGGCCTGACATCACCTGTGTCTATAGCATAAAGTGCCACCATGAAGTGATTCACACAGTTACCCTAGGTTTTTTAAATCCAGACTTTTATACAGTATGTTTGAAAATATTGTTGGATTCTGATAAGCCATATGTAAATATATAACATAATATTGACCAAACTTTTTTTTAAGGTAACTAGTTACCTAGTAACTCAATTTCATATGCAGTACTACCTATATAATATAAATTGAACTATAGCTATGAAACGTGTAGTAAATTGTGAGTAATTTTGTTGCCACTGAACAATATGTGGATATTAAAATAAAAGAACACGATTACTAAGGAATTTGTTGACGTGCCATCTAAAACCTCACACAATCACTGTAAAGATCAGAACGGCAAGGACGCTGTTAATTAAACGCAAAGGTTTTATTACATGCGTATTGAGCTTTAAACATATCGCATGGTTATAAAATCACTTGGCCACTTCCACTGCTGCTGTAGAAGACCTGTTCCTATAGGAAATAAAGGTACCCCAACCTTCCAAAGAAGTGTCCTTGTGAAAAGGCTTCATGTTGCTGTTTTATCAGTAAACCTGGGGAGCAAAACGCAGGTCCAGGTACTGTGAGCGAATAGAACGGAGCCGCTGCGCTTTACTGTGAGCGAATAGAACTGAGCCGCTGCGCTTTACTGTGAGCGAATAGAACGGAGCCGCTGCGCTTTACTGTGAGCGAATAGAACGGAGCCGCTGCGCTTTACTGTGAGCGAATAGAACGGAGCCGCTGCGCTTTACTGTGAGCGAATAGAACGGAGCCGCTGCGCTTTACTGTGAGCGAATAGAACGGAGCCGCTGCGCTTTACTGTGAGCGAATAGAACGGAGCCGCTGCGCTTTACTGTGAGCGAATAGAACTGAGCCGCTGCGCTTTACTGTGAGCGAATAGAACTGAGCCGCTGCGCTTTACTGTGAGCGAATAGAACTGAGCCGCTGCGCTTTACTGTGAGCGAATAGAACTGAGCCGCTGCGCTTTACTGTGAGCGAATAGAACGGAGCCGCTGCGCTTTACTGTGAGCGAATAGAACGGAGCCGCTGCGCTTTACTGTGAGCGAATAGAACTGAGCCGCTGCGCTTTACTGTGAGCGAATAGAACGGAGCCGCTGCGCTTTACTGTGAGCGAATAGAACGGAGCCGCTGCGCTTTACTGTGAGCGAATAGAACGGAGCCGCTGCGCTTTACTGTGAGCGAATAGAACGGAGCCGCTGCGCTTTACTGTGAGCGAATAGAACGGAGCCGCTGCGCGTTATTGTTTTGCACGAGATCAAATCAAACCGATTTACTGAGATTCCGAATCTTGGGTAATGGATTGCTCTGTTTGCAGCCCATGGTCATGGTTGTCTACTTTTTTGTGTCACTGATGGCTCTAATGTAGAAGCTGTGGCAGGGGTGGTTTTATTATTGGCACCCTCTTTGGTGGTCTCGCAGTCTTGTTACCTTTCACTTCTTGTTGCAGATTATTTTGGTCTGCAGTTTTTTCCAACAGCAGCACAAAGTGGCCTAGTAGTTTTCTTCTTTTTAGAACCACCCTGCACAATACAGTACAATACAGTTCCAACATTGGGTATAGCACCTGAGAACCGTGCATGCAGGCTGAAAGGGCTGCCCATGTTTGAGACCTGAACATTTTTTGCCCCTGTTGAGCACTCTGAGTGCTGGGAAGCACTGCTATGGAGGGATTAACAGTTTGCAGTGGCAGGCAGGGCTGGTAAGCAGGTGGGGGCTGAGCAGTGCGTTCTCCTCCCCAGGAGGATCTGCTGGAGCGGATGACTGAAGATGCCAAAGACACCCCCAAGCAGAAAATCAGGCAGCAAAAAATCTTTGCTTTCCTGAAACCGGTCAAACCCCAGGAAAGTGTCTTCTCTTAAGGGGTCTGGTGCGTGCAGAGGGCTGCGTGTGGGTTACTGGGTTTCTTCAGCACAGATTCCACTCGTGGTGTCTCATCTCCACCAACAACAGAGACCGTGGCAGGAGAATGCCATTATCGAGACTATTTGCGACCACAGCTTTTTTTAAGTTATTGTTATCATTCTTGCAAGATCCATGACTATTTATTTTGAGAGCATTCCTGGCTTTGCATGACCTGCTTGGGTAAACGGTTCTGTACTCTTGAGCACTGCAGGGTCTCTGAGGGGGAGTGCTTACCTTGGGGCTGCATACCCACACACCCTGCTGAGCTGTCTGCCTCTTCCCTGCAGGTGGAGGGACGGATAGCAGGAGGGGACTACGTCGAGCAGACCCAGGAGAAAGACATTCTTGAGGAGATGTTTCCCAACCAAGTGGCAACGCCAACTGGAATCAGGTCGGTTCTTGCAGACAGATGCGTTCGATCCAAGCTGCCAGTTCTGCACATGTCCAGGGTGTCACTGGCAACTCTCCACCACATCTCATTAAAACTTTATATATTGAATAATAGGAGTTGCAGAGAGTTCTGCAATAAATACCGTGATTAGTGAAATAAATGAGTAGCACAGATGTTGTTGTATTTAAACATGTCGTAACAATTGCAGTAGGTCTCGATCGACACACCAGATACTATTTGTTTTATTTATGTTTTTGTATATGCCAGGTTGTAATTCTCACTGTCAAGCAATCCGTTTAATCCTGTTGCACAACATACGTGATCGGTCCTTAAAGCCGTCGCGTGTCCGTAATTGTTCTGCTGTTTTACAGTGCTGGGGTGAACGTATGTTTTGAATTTTTCTAATATTCTTTTTAAAAAATGTAAGAATTTATATAAGTAAACCTGATGCCCCATCAAATTACCTGTTAAATAATTGATACAGAATGCATTGATTTCAATTGCATAATATGTTTCTCATCTACAGTCATTTATATATCCTGCTATATGAACATGGTAGTTGCCACAGAATATATTTCAAGCCATATGTGTTTGTTTGAATTTGAGTATTCGAATGTCCCTCCCCGTCCTCCACAGCGCTACCTGTCGCAGGCCGATCCGTGGTGCGGCGGGCCGCCCCCTGGACAGTAGTTCGTTCCGGCTGGACGACTCGCTGCTGCTCCTCTCCCAAACCAGCTACCGCTCCAACCTGAGGACAGAGTCCTTCAAACCAGCCAGCCCTGCTTTCACTGCAGCCAAGACCAACTCCAACTCTTCCACCTCTTCCTCTGCCAGCGGCTCTGCGCCATCGCGCCGCTCCTTCCCCGTCTGGATCCAGCTACTCCTGCTCTCCCTGGTCGCCGGCTTCCTCTTCTTCATCTACCAGGCCATGGAGACCAACCACATGAACCCCTTCACCCAGGACGCCCCTGCTGCCTCTACTCCCCAGGTCCAGGACCAGTGAGACTGCTGTGCCCTGCTCAATCCACTCCTCTCCCCATCATCCTTCTCTACATACCAGAAGCTGGTTTATCATGATTTCATACTTTTTTTTTTCTTTCAGTGTTTTACAGCATCTGATTTATTTTTATTTTTCCAGCTATGCTGTGAGTCAGTAGTCTGGTAACTGGTACCTCAGTAATTTAACGGTGTAAGCACTCTTGTGGAAATGGTCGGAAGCTTCCAGTGAGCACACAGAGAAGCTAGTGTGTAGCCCAGTGGCTAGAGACTGGAGGCCTCCCGGGTCAGAATGGCAGTTCTGCAACTTAATGATTTACTGCGTCTCCAATGAGACTGGAGGGATGGAAATGAGACTCCCATTGCATGGCAGTTGGATCCATTCTGGATTTTACTATTGGTCTAGTAACACCCCTGAGCTTGTTCCCTATACACTGTGACTAATCAAGCTCGTATTATAATCTGGTATGGGTGAAACTGCTTTGCAATAGGACTCGTATTTCCATTCCTGAGCTTTTTCATGGGGTTGTTCAATGTGCCTCATCCCAAACTGTGAAGTCAGATAGAAACCGGTCCTATGCACTGGAAACTGCCTAGTCATCCTGGTCTTCTAAATATCTTTGATTGGATCAAGAAAGCTTTTTTGTACAAGCAGAGACCTGTTTTTCAAGGGGTAAAATAATGAGGGAGACAGTAAGTGATCCTGTTCTTACATTATCACATCATAAAGAGGAGTATCTTTACAATCTGGAAGGGCTAATCTAATCTTTCATTAATGTTTTATTCTCTTGGTCCAGTCTCGGAAAGTTACAACACTTTTCCCGTAATTTCTAAAATAAAAAATAAATGGCTGGTATGGTGTGAATTTTTATCTTTTATATTTTTGTTACGTTTGATCAGGTTTCTTGTAGCTGTGACTATCTATGCTGGGACCTCTCCCATGTTCGGACACTGTTCAACTCCTTCAACACAAAGCAACGCTACAGAAAGCCTACACTAGTATAACCAATGAAAGAGTTTCAGTGACACGGATATACGTGTTAGTATGTTGCTGAGAATTGGTGTACTGGTCTGCTCTTTCATTCTCTTTCCAGTACTATTAGAGTGGGTTGCAGTTCTGAGTGCAGGTATCTCACAAAGCCCTCTATACAGCTCTGCAGTTCTGTGTGCAGGTATCTCACAAAGCCCTCTATACAGCTCTGCAGTTCTGAGTGCAGGTATCTCACAAAGCCCTCTATACAGCTCTGCAGTTCTGAGTGCAGGTATCTCACAAAGCCCTCTATACAGCTCTGCAGTTCTGAGTGCAGGTATCTCACAAAGCCCTCTATACAGCTCTGCAGTTCTGAGTGCAGGTATCTCACAAAGCCCTCTATACAGCTCTGCAGTTCTGTGTGCAGGTATCTCACAAAGCCCTCTATACAGCTCTGCAGTTCTGAGTGCAGGTATCTCACAAAGCCCTCTATACAGCTCTGCAGTTCTGAGTGCAGGTATCTCACAAAGCCCTCTATACAGCTCTGCAGTTCTGAGTGCAGGTATCTCACAAAGCCCTCTATACAGCTCTGCAGTTCTGAGTGCAGGTATCTCACAAAGCCCTCTATACAGCTCTGCAGTTCTGAGTGCAGGTATCTCACAAAGCCCTCTATACAGCTCTGCATTTCTGAGTGCAGAGCCCTCTATATACAGCTTTGCAGTGCTGGAAACGTTAACCAGTCGAAAGGGGTGTTTTAAAGTGTTGACCGGCCTCTGGGGAATTAGTCCCAAATACATTTACATGTGTGCTGTCCTAAATGATAAACTGAGGATTTAAAAAAAAAAAAATAAGGGTAGTAATGTGTCCCTTTTTTATAGTAGTAATAGTAACATAAGGGTTGTATAGAATGGTTAAAGTAAAAAGTAGAGAACGTGTTGCATGTCCACAAGCTGGTGTCCATTGCTGTGTCTCGCTTTCTTTTTATCTGCCAGGAGAGTTTTGTTTTTTTAAGGAAGAAATAAAAGTGAAAACAAACATTAAAGAAGATGAAAACTAAACGACTACGACAGAAGAAATCAGGTTACTACTAATATTCTTGGACTTCTGATCTGGACATTCATTACATATTGAAGAAGGACCAGTTTTTAACAGTTTGCCTGTGGGAGGAAAAATGTGTGTTTTATTTGTTTTTTTTTTGTAAACTATGGTATTTTTCTAATGCGAGTGTCTTAAAAAACTAATTAAAACTGACTACATGTATAGGAATTGATGGCAGTAAGCTGCAGTGTAATGATGTGGAACAGCTGGCTTATATGCTTCACAATTACACATGTATTTAAGAAGTAGTAATAATAACCATGACAGTTTCCATACAGTGTATTACAGGATTTGATTTGTTTTCACTCCTGTGGGAGGGGGCTGGGTAGAATATTTGGGGGAGGGTAAACCTTTTGTACATGACTTTATATGCAGCAGCTGAAATACTTTAGCCACAGACCTTGTAGAAATCAAAAATATCCCCCCCCCCCCCCCCCCCCCCCCCCACCCCCCCCACCCCCCCCCCACCCCCTAACCCCCCCCCCCCCCCCCCCCCCCACCCCCCCCCCCCCCCCCCCCCCCCCCCCCCCCCCCCCCCCCCCCCCCCCCCCCCCCCCCCCCCCCCCCCCCCCCCCCCCCCCCCCCCCCCCCCCCCCCCCCCCCCCCCACCCCCCCCCCCCCCCCCCCCCCCCCCCCCCCACCCCAACTAAGATTGGCTCTTGTCCTGTTTTTTGAATGGGAGAAATCCCCCCCCCCCCCCCCCCCCCCCCATATTCATTTTGTGCATCTCCTCTCCCCTTTCTTTAATGTTTGTATGATTTTGCTCCTCAGTTGTGAGGTATTTTGATTTTTGTCACACACCACCATATACAGTAGACTATTCCATCCTGGCCCTTTGAAACTTTGCAGACTTATTTGGTGGTATTTTAAAGATTCTCATTTCCATTGCCCTTGCTGTCATCTGATCAGATCTCTCAAATTCGATGCACAGTGTGTCAGTAGAGGCTTGATACTGCACTCATGATCTGTGAAGTAAAGACTACATGCAATTATTACCCAGTTATTAATGCCCTATAATATAAAGCCTTTTTTTTTTACATGGGGAAATATTAATGAACCTGGACTGAAAAAGATACCTGATCAAACATGCCTCCTTCTGTAGTCTTCCCTTACTGCATCAGGAGTATTGTATTAATTGTAGTCTTCTGATAATTGGACAGAAAAATTGGCAATGTTGTTCCTAATTTTAAAAAGGGAGATAAGTCTGACCCTAGGAACTACAGACCTATAAGTTTAATATCAATTGGATGTAAAATCATGGAAACTATAAAGGAATATTTATATAGTAACAGGAGACAGCATGTCTTTAGGAAGGGTAGATCTTATTTAACTAATTCACTAGATTTCTTTCAGGAGGTGACTTCTTGAGTGGACAAGGATAGTGCGTATACTATGGCATCATCTGCTTACATTTTCAAAAGGCATTTGACAAAGTATTGCCTGAAAAGCTATATCTAAAGATTAAATCAGTAGAAATAAATGGTAAAGTAGCAGCATGGATTCATAACTGGTTACAAGATAGGAAGCAGAGAGTTATAACACCATGTAACAATTTGTTTTTTTGTTTTTTTTTGTTCCTGGGTAGTAAGTGTTATTTCCTAATTGCTTATGCCTCAAAAGTACAGAAAATGGCTTTTGTGACCAGGACAGTGATATTTCAAAATATCACTATTTCCAATGGGAAAACGGGCAAATGTCTGTCTTTTCGTTCACATAAAGTCAGTAAAAAAACAACATATGAATCCAAATTAACATGTATTTATACTAAAGTAATACAAAAATGACTACAAAAGATTTAGAAGTGAGTAGTTTTTTGAGATTTACGATTATACTGTAAATACAGTATAATCGTAAATCTCGAAAAACTACTCACTTCTAAATCTTTTGTAGTCATTTTCTGTGCGTGATCACTGAGCTGCTTCTCCACTTCGTGTCTGTGTGTGTGTGCATTGAGCTGTTTCTCTACTGTGCATCTGTGTGTCTCTATGCGTTGAGCTGCTTCTCCACTGTGTGTCTGTGTGTGTCTGTGTATTGAGCTGCTTCTCCATTGTGTGTCTGTGTCTGTGCATTGAACTGCTTCTTCACTGTGTCTGTGTGTGTCTGTGTATTGAGCTGCTTCTCCACTGTGTGTCTGTGCATTGCGCTGCTTCTCCACTGTGTGTCTGTGTATTGAGCTGCTTCTCCACTTTGCGTCTGTGTGTGTGTGTGTGTGTAGATGGAACACAGTCCAGGAGACGATCCCCTCTGCCTGAGGCAAGATAAGGCAGAGGCATCAAGCTAACAAACAGGTCAGTAGTGGAAGTTAAGGACTGACAGATGCATCTAATTTTGTTACACTGAGGTATGCATTCACTCCTGCCTCCATCGTATTTACAAACACCACAGAAACAACAGGTTTCTATTTACACTACGAATGTATTAAACAACAAATCTGATGACAAATGATAAGAGAAAGACGTAGTATTACTGCACTTTTAAAGTTGCAAAATAAGCTTTTATAAATTGAGATGATAATACTGTATTATTATTATTAATTAATTTCTTGGCAGTCGACCTTATCCAGGGCGACTTATAATTGTTACAAAATATCACAGTACAAAGTATCACATTATAGTTGTAAAGTACAATAAAATCATACACTGTTTGATTCCCTTTCAGATATAAGGCCTTGGAAATCAGGATGGTAGAAAACAACCAATATACTGCAGTGAGTCAATGATTTTATTTAGTGCTCTTTTCTTCTTTTCTCTCTCTTGAATTTGCATTTCCAGAGAAACCGGCACAGCTACCAGCTCAGTCCAGGTGAAAGCCAATGCTTGACATTGCTGTGACCTCTCAACTTTTCCTACCCCATTAACAGCCCTTGGAGTGACTGAGCCTTTACACCAGGGTGCCAGGTGAGAGGAGGCTGCTGTCTGAAGATCCTGCAGGTTTAACATTCATTCGATTTGCTCTTAATGTGAGGAGTTGGACGAATGCCCACAATAGCATGCCATTGTAATGTTCCATTAGTTAACCAGACAAGTGACCAGTCTAAGTATAGGAATCATGTGCCCTCTGCGTGCCCTTCCTGTAATCACCTTAGCCAGCCAGCCAGGCAGCAGCCTCCTCTGGAAGGACAGGACAGGCACATTCTTAAAGGGGCAGCGTCTCTCTTCCTCTGTGTTGCTGCTGGAAATGCACCTCAGTGAGGTGAAGGGTCCCTCACTGCAGGTGAGAGCACTCTGACTGTGCTGCACCTTGGGAAGAGCTGTCCTCTTGAAGGTTTCATCTATACATTTATATAATATGGGCTTCATTTCATCAGCGTGCTCTTAAAACCCGAAGGAAAGTGAACCCAAGTTCCTAAAGAAGGGGTTTATTTAAGAGCAGTGACCCTTGGCTGGGCTTGATTAACCTTTTATACTGACATGCATGCTTGTACTAGCTAGAGTCAGATCCATGATCACGATGGATCTGTATGTTTATTGTCAGACAGATGATAAACAGGAAAGAGGGCATCAGTAAACAAAGAGAACCCCCTGGGCTAGCGTCTGCTTGGGCCTGGAATGGCTTGGTTTCTACTGGCAGGGGATGGCTGGTGCTGTCACAAGTACATTGCAAGGGTGTTTCACCTGCCCTGGTGATGTGCTGTACCACAGAACCCCCTGCCAGAAAGAGCACTGGCCCAGATCATTGCATACAGACAGGGGGGAACCGAACTGAAGCTTGTACCAGTGGGGGCTCCTTAGAGGAGGTGAGGGAAGCAGCGCCTCCTCAAAATTATATATATATAAAACGTACAATTTCATATTTTCAAACTAAACATGTGTAAGCCAGCTAAATCTGAAGATCAGTATTATCAGTTGCATTTTCCACTGTGTGAGTGTGCATTGAGATGCTTCTTCACTGTGTGAGTGTGCATTGAGATGCTTCTTCACTGTGTGTGTGTGTGCATTGAGATGCTTCTTCACTGTGTGTGTGTGTGCATTGAGATGCTTCTTCACTGTGTGAGTGTGCATTGAGATGCTTCTCCACTGTGTGAGTGTGCATTGAGATGCTTCTTCACTGTGTGTGTGTGTGCATTGAGATGCTTCTTCACTGTGTGAGTGTGCATTGAGATGCTTCTTCACTGTGTGAGTGTGCATTGAGATGCTTCTTCACTGTGTGTGTGTGTGCATTGAGATGCTTCTCCACTGTGTGAGTGTGCATTGAGATGCTTCTTCACTGTGTGAGTGTGCATTGAGATGCTTCTTCACTGTGTGTGTGTGTGCATTGAGATGCTTCTTCACTGTGTGAGTGTGCATTGAGATGCTTCTTCACTGTGTGTGTGTGTGCATTGAGATGCTTCTTCACTGTGTGAGTGTGCATTGAGATGCTTCTTCACTGTGTGTGTGTGTGCATTGAGATGCTTCTTCACTGTGTGTGAGTGTGCATTGAGATGCTTCTTCACTGTGTGTGTGTGTGCATTGAGATGCTTCTTCACTGTGTGAGTGTGCATTGAGATGCTTCTTCACTGTGTGTGAGTGTGCATTGAGATGCTTCTTCACTGTGTGTGTGTGCATTGAGATGCTTCTTCACTGTGTGTGTGTGTGCATTGAGATGCTTCTTCACTGTGTGAGTGTGCATTGAGATGCTTCTTCACTGTGTGAGTGTGCATTGAGATGCTTCTTCACTGTGTGTGTGTGTGCATTGAGATGCTTCTTCACTGTGTGTGTGTGTGCATTGAGATGCTTCTTCACTGTGTGTGTGTGTGCATTGAGATGCTTCTTCACTGTGTGAGTGTGCATTGAGATGCTTCTTCACTGTGTGTGTGTGTGCATTGAGATGCTTCTTCACTGTGTGAGTGTGCATTGAGATGCTTCTTCACTGTGTGTGTGTGTGCATTGAGATGCTTCTTCACTGTGTGAGTGTGCATTGAGATGCTTCTTCACTGTGTGTGTGTGTGCATTGAGATGCTTCTTCACTGTGTGAGTGTGCATTGAGATGCTTCTTCACTGTGTGAGTGTGCATTGAGATGCTTCTTCACTGTGTGAGTGTGCATTGAGATGCTTCTTCACTGTGTGAGTGTGCATTGAGATGCTTCTTCACTGTGTGAGTGTGCATTGAGATGCTTCTTCACTGTGTGAGTGTGCATTGAGATGCTTCTCCACTGTGTGAGTGTGCATTGAGATGCTTCTTCACTGTGTGAGTGTGCATTGAGATGCTTCTCCACTGTGTGAGTGTGCATTGAGATGCTTCTTCACTGTGTGTGAGTGTGCATTGAGATGCTTCTTCACTGTGTGTGTGTGCATTGAGATGCTTCTTCACTGTGTGAGTGTGCATTGAGATGCTTCTTCACTGTGTGAGTGTGCATTGAGATGCTTCTTCACTGTGTGTGAGTGTGCATTGAGATGCTTCTTCACTGTGTGTGTGTGTGCATTGAGATGCTTCTTCACTGTGTGAGTGTGCATTGAGATGCTTCTTCACTGTGTGTGAGTGTGCATTGAGATGCTTCTTCACTGTGTGTGTGTGTGCATTGAGATGCTTCTTCACTGTGTGTGAGTGTGCATTGAGATGCTTCTTCACTGTGTGTGAGTGTGCATTGAGATGCTTCTTCACTGTGTGAGTGTGCATTGAGATGCTTCTTCACTGTGTGTGTGTGTGCATTGAGATGCTTCTTCACTGTGTGAGTGTGCATTGAGATGCTTCTTCACTGTGTGAGTGTGCATTGAGATGCTTCTTCACTGTGTGAGTGTGCATTGAGATGCTTCTTCACTGTGTGAGTGTGCATTGAGATGCTTCTCCACTGTGTGAGTGTGCATTGAGATGCTTCTTCACTGTGTGAGTGTGCATTGAGATGCTTCTTCACTGTGTGAGTGTGCATTGAGATGCTTCTCCACTGTGTGAGTGTGCTGAGATGCTTCTTCACTGTGTGTGTGTGTGCATTGAGATGCTTCTTCACTGTGTGAGTGTGCATTGAGATGCTTCTTCACTGTGTGTGTGTGTGCATTGAGATGCTTCTCCACTGTGTGAGTGTGCATTGAGATGCTTCTTCTGAGATGCTTCACTGTGTGTGTGTGTGCATTGAGATGCTTCTTCACTGTGTGAGTGTGCATTGAGATGCTTCTTCACTGTGTGTGTGTGTGCATTGAGATGCTTCTTCACTGTGTGAGTGTGCATTGAGATGCTTCTCCACTGTGTGTGTGTGTGCATTGAGATGCTTCTCCACTGTGTGAGTGTGCATTGAGATGCTTCTCCACTGTGTGAGTGTGCATTGAGATGCTTCTTCACTGTGTGAGTGTGCATTGAGATGCTTCTTCACTGTGTGAGTGTGCATTGAGATGCTTCTTCACTGTGTGTGTGTGTGCATTGAGATGCTTCTTCACTGTGTGAGTGTGCATTGAGATGCTTCTTCACTGTGTGAGTGTGCATTGAGATGCTTCTTCACTGTGTGAGTGTGCATTGAGATGCTTCTCCACTGTGTGAGTGTGCATTGAGATGCTTCTTCACTGTGTGAGTGTGCATTGAGATGCTTCTTCACTGTGTGAGTGTGCATTGAGATGCTTCTTCACTGTGTGTGTGTGCATTGAGATGCTTCTTCACTGTGTGAGTGTGCATTGAGATGCTTCTCCACTGTGTGAGTGTGCATTGAGATGCTTCTTCACTGTGTGCGTGTGCATTGAGATGCTTCTTCACTGTGTGTGAGTGTGCATTGAGATGCTTCTTCACTGTGTGAGTGTGCATTGAGATGCTTCTTCACTGTGTGTGTGTCAACTTCTGCTTTTCAAGACGCTTGGCACACCCTGGACTGTCCAAATGAACACCAGAAATATATGATTATTTGACATGGTGGAACGTAGTACGGATGCGGTGTTTTGTTCAGTGGCAAAGCAATTTTGGTAATGTGCTGGTAGGGGCAGTAAGCGCTATACTTATTTGCAGGATATTTTTGCAGAGCTCTGTAAGCAGGGCTTCTGTTGGGTGTTTGCATACTCCTGCTCTGTGAGCGGACCCCACCACTGCTATACAAGGCAATGAGTTGGATGACACAGTCAAAAAAATTTAGTTAAATTTAAATTGAGTTTTATATGAAGTTTTCTCTTGTTGTCAGAAAATGCCTGGCAGGCTTTTGCTTGCTTGCTCGCTCGCTCGCTCTCTCTCTCTCTCTCTCTCTCTCTCACTCACTTGAAAGTCACTTTACAATCCAGCCAATCAGACTGCGGGAAAACCGTCCTGCAGCCCCACTCAATCCCGCCCATTTAAGAGTTCTGCACGGGGATTGGCGTTGATGGAAACGGTTTGTCACCGTGACGTCAGAGAAGTAGAAAGTCATCAGGGCGAGACGGCGGGTCTCTTGTGAGCTGGCGGCAGTGAACTGGAGTCGCCATCTTAGACACTCGGACAAAGTGAGGGCGAAATTATTTATTCATTTATTTCCAAACAGTCATATGAAAGTGAGAATTGAGGCAATGCGTTAGAGTCTTCATTAGGGTTTTGTGTGGAGCTGTTTGTTCTAGATGAGGCTGCAGTATACCGGTATACGGTATCAGGAGAGCCGGTTTTATTGAGTTCTGCAGGGGTCGGTTTATTGACACATTTGTGTTTTCCGTGGCTCCGGACGCGTTTCCTAGACGTTAAGCTTGCTACTAGTAATCGCGTAACTTCCTCGTTGTCTAAAGTACATTTTGTGTCTGTCCGCAGACGACCACCCCCCTCGGAAGATGTATCCCACCACGCTGACTCAGCTGAGCCGGGCGAACCCGTTCAGCGCCCCGCTCTTCTCTCTGCAGCAGGTGGAAGAGCCGAGCCGGACCCCGGCTGCTCCTCCACAGACTCGCCGCCTCGCAGCTGCTGCAGTGGCAGGTAAGCGGCTAGGGTCGTGTTTATTTGCTGTACTTTCTAAATTACTATATATATATAGTGTGTGAGTCTGTGTTAGTTGAGGGTAAATGTTCAAGGTGTTAGTTGAGGGTAAATGTTCAAGGTGTTAGTTGAGGGTAAATGTTCAAGGTGTTAGTTGAGGGTAAATGTTCAAGGTGTTAGTTGAGGGTAAATGTTCAAGGTGTTAGTTGAGGGTAAATGTTCAAGGTGTTAGTTGAGGGTAAATGTTCAAGGTGTTAGTTGAGGGTAAATGTTCAAGACTCCATTGCCCTTGAATTTGACTTGGATAGAGAACTGTTGAAGTACATTAATGCCGGTATCTTACGGAAAATGCATTCAACTTAATATTTTATAATCCTTATTATTTTTAAAATCCAGATGTGTCGGCTTCATCCTGTTGCTTTTTAGTAACTATTTCAAATACGCAGCATTAGGTAGCAATGGGTCTCTGAGGCGGTTTTACCCACCCGTCATTAATTGTACCTTATTTTTACACCGATGTGGGTGTATTGGGTGCTAGTTGTGTAGATTTTATTAAAGAAAACGAACCCTGTGAATCGCGGATCGAGCCGGGCCTCCTGTTTTGCTGCGGTCCGGAGCCGGTGTGTGTTGTGTTTTCGCGGCCTGGAGGTGCAGGCCTCCTCGTGGAGGGCGAAGAAGGACAAGCCTGCGTGTTGCGTGCGGACGCTGCGGGTGACGGACGCGCTCGGGGGGGAGGGGGGTTAGGTGTTCGTGATCGACTGAAGCAGGAATTGTAACCGGCCAGGTCCGCGTTCAGGGATTGTAAATCTGTGAAGGACGAGTCCTTGGGTTTAAACCGCCTCTATCCTGTGACCCCAAAACCATGTTAAAGGCCTCAACAAACCAGCTTCTGATTGGCTGAAGGTGATCTCCCAAAATTCCCCCCCCGATCTCCACTACCCCCCCCCCCCCCCCTTTTTTTTTTTCTTATTTTTTGTTTTCCCTAAAGGTTTCAAGTTCTATTATAATTTATAAATTAGTAAACTTGTGCGTTAGATTACTGGCAAGAGGCAGAAATACAAACCTTCTCTGATTTCAGTAAGTTTTTTTTTTTCCTGTAAATGTTAACTTTTTTATTTTATATAAATGGTACAATGTACAGTTCCCACACTTGTTAAATGTGTATGGTCAGTTTCTTACCTTTCCTGTTTTTCCATAGAGGGAGACAGCTGTGCATTTGGTTCAAATAAGTATTATGCCCTTTGTGGCCTGGGTGGCATTCTTAGCTGTGGCACAACACACACAGCTGTTGTGCCCCTTGACCTGGTTAAATGCCGACTTCAGGTTTGTTTCAATGAATGTGTGTGTGTGAACCAGTCTTGCAACAAAACCTGACATAATCCAGGTTTTATATAAATACTAAGAGTGGATATACTTGTCATCATTGGGGCTGTTCACAACATGCTCTGGTGAGATTGATACTCAAAGCGAGGTGCAGAAAAGCTCCTTTTAGAACTGGAATAACAGGAATATTTCGGTGACTAGCAGTGGTGACCCAGTGACGTTGTGGGGTGAGTCCCAGGCAAAACTGACACTGTAACCTTGGGGGGGGTTGGGGGGGGTACCTACCAACTTTAACACTTGCCCAGAAAATACGTGGCTCATATAAACTGCTAAGGAGTGTAAGAATAAAATTTTCTTTTTCTTTAAGTAAACCTTTTCAGTCAAGTATATCCACTTTTTTTGAAAAATCTACTAACAGCATGATGTGCTGTTTGAGCTGTTTCACATGTGGAGCTGCTTTCAAAAGTGTGAAGGTCATCTCCAAGGTCCAGCATACATGTGTATATGAGTGTTGGTGCCCTCAATCAGTACCTAAAACAGCATGTTTTATTGTTTCTATATATATATATTAACAGCATGGTGTGTGCTTTGTGTTGCTTTAGACGGAGTAAGCTGTGAATTTGGCTCTTCAAAATACTATGCACTGTGTGGTTTTGGTGGTATCCTGAGTTGTGGAATCACGCACACGGCTGTTGTGCCCCTGGATTTGGTGAAATGCCGCCTCCAGGTTTGTATTTGGAATTATGCTGTATTGAAACGTTGTTTACAGCAGGCCTCTACTGACACTGTTTTAAAATCGCTGTTTGCAGCCCATGAACATGTGAGCTGTATTTAACTGTTTCCATGCCAATAAGCAGAAGTGGCAGCCTTGGCTTGTAAACACAACTGAAATGTTTACTTGAGCTCAGGTGTTTTTTATTCCTTTTTGAAATGAAGGATGTGTTTTCTTTAATGTTTCAATAGTTTTTGCTGAAAGTATCTACATTCCCCAAGTTATGTATCTTTTATTATTCTTTGCATTATAAAACAACTAGTTGCAATTTTAAACTACACTAATTACATGTTGTGACTAATTTGCTGTGTAAAAAAGCATCAAAGCCTGAAGTGTATTATACAGTATGTTATTTACCTTGTATGGACGAGTGTTTATGAAGCTGTGGCTCACTTCGTGCTCAATCCATTTTGACATGCCAATGTCCTTGCCATGCAGGTGAGCCCTGATAAGTACAAGAACATCTTCAAAGGCTTCTCCGTCACAATCAAAGAAGATGGCATGCGAGGGCTTGCCCGGGGCTGGGCTCCCACGTTTATTGGATACTCCATGCAGGGGCTCTGCAAGTTTGGGTTTTACGAGGTGTTCAAGAACGTGTATGGAGAATTTCTGGGAGAGGTAGGTTGGTGTCAGATACCGGACTTAGTTCAATGTTGTGTGGTCTGCCTGTTTCCATCTCTACTATCTCAAATTCCAATACCAAAATGTACTTTGAGGAATATACGGAGGTGCCTGTCTCTGTCTGTCTGCCTAAGAGTATATGTATGTCACACTTACGTTTCTTATATCTAGTGAAGTGCTTATCCAATTGTTATAAGACTGTTGCAGCATGGTTTAGTGCTAGATCTTCATATTAGAAACGAGGGCTATGTGGTGTCATGTGTCTGTAGGTCAGTGGTGTAATACTATCTTTGTTTATATACTTATTTGTAAAGGTGTTTATGCTTAAGGTGGACTTGTAGCATGTTTTTAATATTCTCTTTACTCTTTAGGAAAATAGCTACATGTGGAGGACATCCTTATACCTGGCTGCTTCTGCCAGTGCAGAGTTCTTTGCAGATATTGCTCTGGCTCCCATGGAAGCTGCCAAGGTCCGTATTCAGACCCAGCCTGGGTATGCCAACACTCTGAGGCAGGCTGTTCCAAAAATGTATGCAGAGGAAGGTATCTGGGCGTAAGTATTCATTGAACTGTATATTTAATTTGCACACGCTCCCTTAGATCCACCTACGGGATGTGCCCTTGAGTTGAGTTCTGCTCTTCTCCCTGTGAGTCCTGCAGTTCCAGCCAGGAAGCATCCAGCAACTTTCCAGGTTGTACAGTCGGAGGTGCTTGAGTCATTGGCGTGTGAGAGCAACACACCTGCACGCCAGCCATTCACGTTCTGTTGGACAACAGTCTGTCTCACTGCAGACTGTCTTTCACCAACAGAGCCAGGCTGGTGTGTGGACAGTCTTTTTGTTTTAGTCCCAATTTTCAGAAGCCATGAAGATTAAACATTTAAAATGAAGCTTTTGTCTTGTCATGTAGTTTGCATAGTTAACTATCCAGTGTGTTTCTCACTGACCTATTGATAGTTTTAAAAAGACCCAAGTGTCATGAATTGTAATAGTCAGCTGTCTGGGGTGGGTGGGCAGTGTGCTTACTGTGGCTGTTCAACCTGTAGGCATTTGTTTCTCCTGTAGGTTCTACAAAGGTGTTGTCCCACTGTGGATGAGGCAGATCCCATACACCATGATGAAGTTTGCTTGCTTTGAGCGCACAGTTGAAGCCCTGTACAAATATGTGGTACCCAAGCCCCGTAGTGAGTGCAGCAAGCCTGAACAGCTTGTCGTCACATTTGTTGCTGGTTATATCGGTAAGTTTAGCAGCATCCTGTCCTCCAGTGTGCTGTGCCAGCGTTTCAGTGTTCATTCAAGGATGTGTGTGGAGGGGGAAGGTTGTATGAGAGACTTCAAAGAACAGGAAAATCATACTGCTGTACATGTTATACATGTACAGGGAGCAGTGAAGTGTTGGACCTTAACTGTAATTCTGAGATGGCGAGAAAGAATGTTATGTAAGTTTAAGGAACTGACAGTTTAGGATGTAGCCAAGTGGATTAGTATGTTTTAGTTGATACTGAGGTGGGGGCTTCAGGCTTTCTTCTACCAACCCCTTCAGTTAGCTAAGATCCGATTCAGTAGTAGTTTGCACACGCTCCCTTAGATCCACCTACGGGATGTGCCTCCGAGTTGAGTTCTGCTCTTCTCCCTGTGAGTCCTGCAGTTCCAGCCAGGAAGCATCCAGCAACTTTCCAGGTTGTACAGTCGGAGGTGCTTGAGTCATTGGCGTGTGAGAGCAACACACCTGCACGCCAGCCATTCACGTTCTGTTGGACAACAGTCTGTCTCACTGCAGACTGTCTTTCACCAACAGAGCCAGGCTGGTGTGTGGACAGTCTTTATTTTTCTGTAGTTTTAGTCCTAATGTTTGTGTTGCTTCTGAATGAACACAGAAGCCATGAAGCTGAGCTCTGCCTTGATTGTGTCTACCATAGTCTCCTGAAAGTGAAAGGTATGAAGAATGCCAGTACTGATTTTTTTGTGTGTGTTTTCTTGTAGCTGGTGTGTTCTGCGCTATCGTGTCTCACCCTGCCGACTCTGTTGTGTCTGTGCTGAATAAGGAGAAGGGTAGCACTGCCCTCCAGGTGCTCCAGAGACTTGGACCCAAAGGTAAGTGACCCCCTCCAGAATTTCAAATCTGTTACAGATCAAAACCACCGAAATGCAGTGTAATATGGGAGGTCTCATAAGGAATACATGGTTGACCTTAACGAAGGTCAAATTAAATAACTCAGTATCTAGAACATTGCTAAAAAAAAAAAAAATGTATAGAAATGTCACTTTTTTTTTTTCTTTAAAACCCACTGCTTAGCTAAAACTAATTAAAATATATACATGTTTTTTGGAAGTTAGATGCAGCTTGTTGAACAGTCTTATTCTTCTATAATGTAATACTCCTCTGCCTGTGTTCCCAGGGGTCTGGAAGGGTCTCGTTGCCCGTATCATCATGATTGGTACCCTGACTGCTCTTCAGTGGTTCATCTACGACTCCGTCAAGGTCTACTTCAGGCTGCCCCGCCCCCCTCCCCCCGAGATGCCTGAGTCCCTGAAGAAGAAGCTGGGTCTGATAGAGTAACTCCACCACAAGGAGACTCAGCTCTGCTCCAGGAGAGGAGCCAGCTGCTGGCATGATTACAAAGAGGAGGAGATGATCAGATTTTATATATTTAAAAAAGAAACGCCCCAATCCATCACTCTGCTGCTCGAATGTAATGTAAATGTGGATAGGGAAAACTCTCCTTGCCTATAAATTAGGGGGAGACCCAGAAATGTGCTGTTAGTTTTATCAACATCTGTCTTTGGTTATGTGAAAATAAATATCTGTAAACACAACTGTACATCTTGTTATGATCTCCTTTTAATGGTGCTCTGAACAGCACCTGCTGAATGATGTCTGCTGAGCCTCTGATACAAGCAGCAGGATCCTGCTTCTTGCAAGCATTGTGTGAAACTTTAGTGGAAGCTACCAGAAGCATGACCATCAGCTGAGTTCATTTAACTGCTTTCAGTAGTTCTTGGTTGAAGTAAATTAAAAAGGAATACAGTCCCTAATCTCGTGTTTATGAATTGTGTTCTTTTAGCCATCTAGCACCACACTAAGGAACTTCCTACCTAGCTGCTTCCATTCTCTTCCCCTTCTTAAAACACAAACATTAGTTTGATCAGGTGTGATATATGTGTGTGTGTATATAATATAACTTTAAAGATTGTTTTATTTTTTTTGTAGAATTGTGTTTTGCTTTTTTCTTTGCTTACTATGTGAAGCACCCCGAGACTCTCCCTGTGTGTATAGGGCGCTGTATTAAATGTGGAATTGGCTGTGGCAGAATGCTGGTGTTTTGGGATGAACACATTATCTGTGTTAAATTGGAGGTATAGCAGAGAGTTTAGATTGGGATACTTATATGTTCCAGTGTTTTAGTAGGAAAAAAAACAGACGTTTTCAAGAAATATTTGTGTTAATTACATGAGTGCATAATGTAATCGCCTTACACACACTTACATTGAGGGGCAACACAACTGGATGAGGCAGCAGACCTCCAGAATATGTGAGCAGCTGTCAGGGAGCCAGAGGGGTGGAATGAGTGAGATGAAAAGGGGGTAGAGCTGTGTGCTGCTGTTTAAGCTTTATATTGAAGCAGCAGTGAGTGGTTTTGCATTTAGCTGTAACTGAACAGGTTGAGCTGTAGACAGCTGGTTACTGCCTGGTTAACAGTTCTGAGATCTGCAAACATTCACATCTCCACTCATGCAAGAAGCTTTCAGGTAACCCAGCCCCTGTGGGATTCCACTTTCTGCTGGTTTGAGGTTGGACATACTTTAATACTCATGAATCTCATAAACTTGCTACAGGTTGGGCATCGGAGCAAATGATCCTTGCCTGCCTTGCTCGACTGGGTTCCTTGTCACTAATGCAATTTGAGAGCTGGAGAATTAGATTTGTTTTTCTTTTATTAAACATTCAGTGAATCCCTTTGTGTTCTAATGTAAGAGTTTTCTAAAATAAAGACTTAATGGATTATATATTATTGTAAATGGTAGGACTTCATTTATTATGCCCTCTTGTGGTACAGATGGACTTCATCATCACTTTGGAAAAGATTCTTTAAAGATGGTGGCGGGTTTCTGAAAAACAGGATTATATCTCCCCTCATGTTGCTACAACTGTTTAAATAACATGTCATTTTTCTTTTCATTGTTAAAATCCTGACAAATTTTTACAAAGGTCTTTTCACCATGTCTTTCTCAAGCGCTCTTTTGTGTTCTGTACGAGATCATGGGTCTATATTGCTGTGGTACCTGTTTGTCAATATGGGCAATTATCCACTATCAGCTATAATGAAACTATTATATTTAACATGACATATTAGATACTGTAATTATAGAACACTATATTACAATTTGAAGATGTAGAAATTCTAACAATAAACGTGTTCAGTTTAGGCAGAACAACTGCTGGAATAGGCATTGATCAAGACAGAGTTGGACTAGTTTATTCTCTTGTTTCTGCACATCCTGCTATTGAGTGGTATAGTTACAGATGAACTGCTGAGTCTAACACCAAACTGGGATATAATAATACAGCAGGACATGCCCAATAAGGACATCAATCTGAAGTCATGCCCAATAAGGACATCAATCTGAAGTCATGCCCAATGAGGACATCAATCTGAAGTCATGCCCAATAAGGACATCAATCTGAAGTCATGCCCAATGAGGACATCAATCTGAAGTCATGCCCAATGAGGACATCAATCTGAAGTCATGCCCAATGAGGACATCAATCTGAAGTCATGCCCAATAAGGACATCAATCTGAAGTCATGCCCAATGAGGACATCAATCTGAAGTCATGCCCAATGGGGATATCAATCTGAAGTCATGCCCAATGAGGACATCAATCTGAAGTCATGCCCAATAAGGACATCAATCTGAAGTCATGCCCAATGAGGACATCAATCTGAAGTCATGCCCAATGAGGACATCAATCTGAAGTCATGCCCAATGAGGACATCAATCTGAAGTCATGCCCAATGAGGACATCAATCTGAAGTCATGCCCAATGTCATGCCCAATGAGGACAGCAATCTGGATATCAATCTGAAGTCATGCCCAATGAGGACATCAATCTGAAGTCATGCCCAATGGGGATATCAATCTGAAGTCATGCCCAATGGGGATATCAATCTGAAGTCATGCCCAATGGGGATATCAATCTGAAGTCATGCCCAATGGGGATATCAATCTGAAGTCATGCCCAATGGGGACATCAATCTGAAGTCATGCCCAATGGGGATATCAATCTGAAGTCATGCCCAATGGGGATATCAATCTGAAGTCATGCCCAATGAGGACATCAATCTGAAGTCATGCCCAATGGGGACATCAATCTGAAGTCATGCCCAATGGGGATATCAATCTGAAGTCATGCCCAATGAGGACATCAATCTGAAGTCATGCCCAATGGGGATATCAATCTGAAGTCATGCCCAATAAGGACATCAATCTGAAGTCATGCCCAATGAGGACAGCAATCTGAAGTCATGTCCAATGGGGATATCAATCTGAAGTCATGCCCAATGGGGATATCAATCTGAAGTCATGCCCAATGGGGATATCAATCTGAAGTCATGCCCAATGGGGATCAATCAATCTGAATCAATCATGCCCAATGGGGATCAATCAATCTGAAGACAGCAATCATGCCCAATGGGGATATCAATCTGAAGTCATGCCCAATGGGGTTATCAATCTGAAGTCATGCCCAATCAAGGACATCAATCTGAAGTCATGCCCAATGAGGACATCAATCTGGTCATGCCCAATGAGGACATCAATCTGAAGTCATGCCCAATGGGGATATCAATCTGAAGTCATGCCCAATGGGGACATCAATCTGAAGTCATGCCCAATGGGGATATCAATCTGAAGTCATGCCCAATGGGGATATCAATCTGAAGTCATGCCCAATGAGGACAGCAATCTGAAGTCATGTCCAATAAGGACATCAATCTGAAGTCATGCCCAATGGGGATATCAATCTGAAATCATGCCCAATGGGGATATCAATCTGAAGTCATGCCCAATGGGGATATCAATCTGAAGTCATGCCCAATGGGGATATCAATCTGAAGTCATGCCCAATGGGGATATCAATCTGAAGTCATGCCCAATGGGGATATCAATCTGAAGTCATGCCCAATGGGGATATCAATCTGAAGTCATGCCCAATGGGGACATCAATCTGAAGTCATGCCCAATGGGGATATCAATCTGAAGTCATGCCCAATGGGGATATCAATCTGAAGTCATGCCCAATGGGGACATCAATCTGAAGTCATGCCCAATGGGGATATCAATCTGAAGCCATGCCCAATGAGGACATCAATCTGAAGTCATGCCCAATGGGGATATCAATCTGAAGCCATGCCCAATGAGGACATCAATCTGAAGTCATGCCCAATGAGGGATATCAATCTGAAGCCATGCCCAATGAGGACATCAATCTGAAGTCATGCCCAATGGGGATATCAATCTGAAGTCATGCCCAATGGGGATATCAATCTGAAGTCATGCCCAATGGGGATATCAATCTGAAGTCATGCCCAATGGGGACATCAATCTGAAGTCATGCCCAATGGGGATATCAATCTGAAGTCATGCCCAATGGGGATATCAATCTGAAGTCATGCCCAATGGGGATATCAATCTGAAGTCATGCCCAATGGGGATATCAATCTGAAATCCTGCCCAATGGGGATATCAATCTGAAATCCTGCCCAATGGGGATATCAATCTGAAATCATGCCCAATGGGGATATCAATCTGAAGTCCTTTTTGTGTTCGATTTTATAATATTCAATATATTCCTTACAAGCAAGCAGAGTGGATTTAAAGCCATTTTTAGAATGTAGAGCAGTACTTTATTTTCAGGATCCTGCAAAAAAAAAACCTCCAACTGTTATCACAGTATAAAAGATTGATTAAAACAATAGTATAAACTTATCTTTAACTTGCCAAACAAATTACGCTTTTAACTTTATTTATTTCATTTTATTTTTACACAAGGAAGTCTTGTCAGAGTTGCTGAGGTGGTGTACCGAGTTGTTCTCACAGCTGTCCAGTAACCCAGGCGCTTGAATTGGATACATGGTTCAAGGTCTTTAACTGAGTGATATTTTGCGTGTGCGCTCTTTCACTTAAAACAGTGCTTCTCAACCTTGTTTAAGCCCTCCTAACAATGTTTTACTATGTGTGACGTGTCTCCCTGGTTTTGAATGCTGCCTGAGAACAGCACGAATCCTAGCAGATAACACCCCTGCTTGGATTGAAAACTACAGTTCCTTCCTGCACTGAGGCACCTGCTTGTCGATATGATTGGCATCGTTATTTGCATGCTCTGTATTCAGAGATGGAATCAAGGCTCCCATTACAAATCACTTTGAGCCCTTTCAGGTTTTACTATGGGAATAATCAGACACACCTGATCTTGTGATTTACTGTATGAAGGTGATTTACTGTATGAAACTTCTCGACTTGTGGTTTAAAGCCCCTAGGTGGACCAGAGATAAAGTCAACGTTGCCTTGAGTTTGTTATATGGGGGATGAAAGCAATGGTATAACAGCAGTTCCTGGGTGGAAATCACAAGCTTGTCACCCCTACACGTCCTTTCCTGTGATGGGAACGAGACTCCACTGTTAAGGTATTGCTAATCCCAACACACAGTGTTTGCGTTTTTTTTTTCTGATGGGACTAGCCTGTAAATCCTAATAGTCCAGCTGACAGAGGCAGGCCACGCCCCTATTGATCCAGTGGTTCTGCGGGCGCTCCGAGGGCAGCTGGATGGTCAGCACGTAGTTGGTAGAGTGACCAGTGGTGGACAGCAGCCCGCGTCGCACGCTGGTTTTGTAGACTGCAAAAGGGAGAGAGTAGAGGAATGTGGATAAAATGTGGAACTATACTGATCTTTTATCTTTTTGTTTCACAATCAAGCAAGTGTCTGGAAAGGCTTCTGCTCTAATGGGGCAAGACAGATAACTGCCTCACAGAAGAATCCAGACTTGTAACAATGTGCAGGCTGGGAGCGAACTGGCGAACCCACATGCCACAAGCCAGCTTTTAACCTCATCTCATCTCATCTCACCGACGGGACAAAATCCGTAGCGGCACTGGATCACACAACACTGCCTGCTGCACTGACAATTAGAAAACAAAATGCAGTGTATGAAACATGACCCTAATGCAGTGGTTTTTAGTTGTGTTGTTTAGTCCTGATACTTGTAAAAGGAATGCAATGATTCGCTGGCTGAGCATGTTCTGCACAGTGTCGTGGAAACACTTCAGCAGACGTGTTGCTACGGAGGTCACACAGAGGTCATGTTGGATAATACAAGGTCAGACTGGGAACAGAAGCAAACTCCTGCCATGGCTGCTTAAATCAGTTTGTGAAAACTTAACCCTTTGCATTCTGGATACCCAGACAAATGTGGTTAGAACATAAAAACACAGGAAAATATCCAGGCGAGAGGAGGTCATTTGGACCATCAGTGCTCCTAGTAGCTGGTTGAGCCCAGTGAAATCAGCATCAACAGCATGACCAATTAACCTGTCTCCCAAACTCCTAAACTCTGTCCTGAGGTTTGTCTCAAGTTAATTTCCAGCTGTGACCTCTGGACCAGGTTTCTGTGCTGTGCGGCAAGTACAGTAATCTCATCTTTCATCCACATGAAACTGCTGAGGGGGAGGAGAAGCCCGAACTGCAGACAGTTGTGTCTCAAATAACACCAGCAACTAACTGTGTTGCATCCAGGGAAATCTCGACCTGCACATTGTAACAGCAATAAGATTGTTGGAGTTTAACCCACCTGGACATGCGTATGTGGAGGACTCCTTCAGTGAAGATTTCTCACTTGGTTTTAACCAGATCTGAAGGGTTTAGTTCAGAAAGAGTTTGACTAACCAGGGAAACATGCCTTTTCAATACAACAATAATACCAACAAGTATGAACCTAAAAAAAAAAAAAAAACGATTTCTTACAGGTGAATCTCCCAGGCATCTGTTCAATATTTCACTTCATATATTCAGAGAAACTCAGTGCTGTATCTCAGTAGCAGGAATGCTGGGTCTAAGCCAAGGCTTTGATTTGACCTGTCTACACCCCGATGTTTTAAAGTATTTTACGGATACAATCCTGAGAGATCCCCTGCAGTGCTGGGAAATGCTCTCATATAATCAAGCTGTGGCTTATCCTGGCTGGATCTGGTACAGCTTGATCAAATCAGACTCTTCGTGTGGAATGTTAGTTACGTGCTTAAAAGAAACAAAAGCTTCTACACCCTTCCTGTGTAGTACAATGATAGATAATAACTAAGTTGCTGCTGCTGTTCTGAAGCTGGGGTCCTCGCTAACTGTCCCATTAATACACTTGATTTGATGAGAGGTCCAGTTTCATCCCTTCTAGCACATACTGGCTAGGTTTAGCCCTGGACTCAGTCTAGCTCTGGGATATTATTGGTTAGACAGTAACAATCCTGTGTGGGCCCTGCTTGGCACCCCTGAATGCTGTAAGGATACGATCGGCAGGCTTTCGAACAGGACTTTGGGCAGAGACTCTGCGATGGTCCTCCTCTCCTGGTCCCAGCGAGCCCCTTCAATGAACAAGCCCTGAATGAACACACCATCCACCTGTGAGGGGAGAGGCACAGGGGACAGGGTCATAGAGACACAGGGTCACAGAGACACACACAATACAGAGACTAAGAGACACACACAATACAAAGACACAGAGACACAGGGTCAGAGAGACACGCACAATACAGAGACACAGGGTCACAGAGACACACACAATACAGAGACACAGGGTCACAGAGACACACACAATACAGAGATACAGAGACACAGGGTCACAGAGACACACACAATACAGAGACACAGGGTCACAGAGACACACACAATACAGAGACACAGAGTCACAGGGTCACAGAGTCACACACAATACAGAGACACAGGGTCACAGAGACACACACACACAATACAGAGACACAGGGTCAGAGAGACACACACAATACAGAGACACAGAGTCACAGAGACACACACACACAATACAGAGACACAGGGTCAGAGAGACACACACAATACAGAGACACAGGGTCAGAGAGACACACACAATACAGAGACACAGGGTCACAGAGACACACACAATACAGAGACACAGAGACACACACAATACAGAGACACAGGGTCACAGAGACACACACAATACAGAGACACAGAGACACACACAATACAGAGACACAGGGTCACAGAGACACACACAATACAGAGACACAGAGTCACAGGGTCACAGAGACACACACACACAATACAGAGACACAGGGTCACAGAGACACACACACAATACAGAGACACAGGGTCACAGAGACACACACAATACAGAGACACAGGGTCAGAGAGACACACACAATACAGAGACACAAAGTCACAGAGAAGCACAATACAGAGACACAGGATCACAGAGTCACAGAGACACAGGGTCACAGAGACACACACAATACAGAGATAAAGGGTCACAGAGACATACACAATATAGAGACACATAGTCACAGAAACACACACAATACAGAGACAGAAAGTCACAGTGACACACACAATACAGGGACACACACTGCACTTAGAGCACACAGGGTCAGACAGGGCAACGCTGCCAACAGTGGGAATTCAATGAGCTTTATTACATAAGAGTTCTCTGTAATCAATGTGCAATGTGCCAGAAGTTCTTGTTAAGCACAAAACAAGGGGCCAACCATACTGCTAGAGGTAATGCGCTGGATTTGAAAGGGATCAGCAATAAAGACTATTGGAAATACAGCAGCAGCCAGTATCTCGGGGAGAGCATGCATGCCTGCAATGTGTCAAACCTGCAGTGGCGAAGGGGGGGTCCTGGTGCTAGGGGGGTCCATCACGTGGAACTGGAAGCCCAGGTGGTCAATGGGGACGTGGTATTTGCGGGCGTGGTTCTGCAGCACCCCCGTCAGGAAGCATTGAGTGAAGAAGAACCCTGAGATCCAGAACACAGCTGGGGCGCCCCTGTCTATCCAGTCCTGCCAACAGAGAGAGGAGAAACACCCACTCATTATCACATCTCAGTGCAGCGCTGCCAACAGACAGAGGAGAAGCACCCACTCATTATCACATCTCAGTGCAGCGCTGCCAACAGAGAGAGGAAAAGCACCCACTCATTATCACATCTCAGTGCAGCGCTGCCATCAGAGAGAGGAGAAGCACCCACTCATTATCACATCTCAGTGCAGCGCTGCCATCAGAGAGAGGAGAAGCACCCACTCATTATCACATCTCAGTGCAGCGCTGCCATCAGAGAGAGGAGAAGCACCCACTCATTATCACATCTCAGTGCAGCGCTGCCATCAGAGAGAGGAGAAGCACCCACTCATTATCACATCTCAGTGCAGCGCTGCCAACAGAGAGAGGAAAAGCACCCACTCATTATCACATCTCAGTGCAGCGCTGCCATCAGAGAGAGGAGAAGCACCCACTCATTATCACATCTCAGTGCAGCGCTGCCAACAGACAGAGGAGAAGCACCCACTCATTATCACATCTCAGTGCAGCGCTGCCAACAGAGAGAGGAGAAGCACCCACTCATTATCACATCTCAGTGCAGCGCTGCCAACAGAGAGAGGAGAAGCACCCACTCATTATCACATCTCAGTGCAGCGCTGCCAACAGACAGAGGAGAAGCACCCACTCATTATCACATCTCAGTGCAGCGCTGCCAACAGACAGAGGAGAAGCACCCACTCATTATCACATCTCAGTGCAGCGCTGCCAACAGAGAGAGGAGAAGCACCCACTCATTATCACATCTCAGTGCAGCGCTGCCATCAGAGAGAGGAGAAGCACCCACTCATTATCACATCTCAGTGCAGCGCTGCCAACAGACAGAGGAGAAGCACCCACTCATTATCACATCTCAGTGCAGCGCTGCCATCAGAGAGAGGAGAAGCACCCACTCATTATCACATCTCAGTGCAGCGCTGCCAACAGACAGAGGAGAAGCACCCACTCATTATCACATCTCAGTGCAGCGCTGCCAACAGACAGAGGAGAAGCACCCACTCATTATCACATCTCAGTGCAGCGCTGCCATCAGAGAGAGGAGAAGCACCCACTCATTATCACATCTCAGTGCAGCGCTGCCAACAGACAGAGGAGAAGCACCCACTCATTATCACATCTCAGTGCAGCGCTGCCAACAGACAGAGGAGAAGCACCCACTCATTATCACATCTCAGTGCAGCGCTGCCATCAGAGAGAGGAGAAGCACCCACTCATTATCACATCTCAGTGCAGCGCTGCCAACAGAGAGAGGAGAAGCACCCACTCATTATCACATCTCAGTGCAGCGCTGCCATCAGAGAGAGGAGAAGCACCCACTCATTATCACATCTCAGTGCAGCGCTGCCATCAGAGAGAGGAGAAGCACCCACTCATTATCACATCTCAGTGCAGCGCTGCCAACAGACAGAGGAGAAGCACCCACTCATTATCACATCTCAGTGCAGCGCTGCCAACAGACAGAGGAGAAGCACCCACTCATTATCACATCTCAGTGCAGCGCTGCCAACAGACAGAGGAGAAGCACCCACTCATTATCACATCTCAGTGCAGCGCTGCCATCAGAGAGAGGAGAAGCACCCACTCATTATCACATCTCAGTGCAGCGCTGCCAACAGAGAGAGGAGAAGCACCCACCCTCCCCCCAAACAAAGGATTCTGTTAATGGGCTGAGCCTCTAATTTGCATTGTTTTGAAAATTGCAGTTACAGTGGCTTGCGAAAGTATTGACCCCCCTTGCCATTTTTCCTATTTTGTTGCCTTACAACCTGGAATTAAAATTGATTTTGTGGGGGTTTGTATCATTTGATTTACACAACATGCCTACCACTTTGAAGATGCAAAATATTTTTTATTTTGAAACAAACAAGAAATAAGACAAAAAAACTGAAAACTTGAGCGTGCATAAGTATTCACCCCCCAAAGTCAATACTTTGTAGAGCCACCTTTTGCAGCAATTACAGCTGCAAGTCTCTTGGGGTATGTATCTATAAGCTTGGCACATCTAGCCACTGGGATTTCTGCCCATTCTTCAGGGCAAAACTGCTCCAGCTCCTTCAAGTTGGATGGGTTCTGCTGGTGTACAGCAATCTGTAAGTCATACCACAGATTCGCAATTGGATTGAGGTCTGGGCTGTGACTAGGCCATTCCAAGACATTTAAATGTTCCCCCTTAAACCACTCAAGTGTTGCTTTAGCAGTATTCTTAGGGTCATTGTCCTGCTGGAAGGTGAACCTCCATCCCAGTCACAAATCTCTGGAAGATTGAAACAGGTTTCCCTCAAGAATTTCCCTGTATTCGGCGCCATCCATCATTCATTCAATTCTGACCAGTTTCCCAGTCCCTGCCGATGAGAAACATCCCCACAGCATGATGCTGCCACCACCATGCTTCACTGTGGGGATGGTGTTCTCAGGGTGATGAGAGGTGTTGGGTTTGCGCCAGACATAGCGTTTTCCTTGATGGCCAAAAAGCTCAATTTTAGTCTCATCTGACCAGAGTACCTTCTTCCATATGTTTGGGGAGTTTCCCACATGTCTTTTGGCGAACACCAAACGTGTTTGCTTATTTTTTTCTTTAAGCAATGGCTTTTTTCTGGCCACTCTTCCGTAAAGCCCAGCTCTGTGGAGTGTACGGCTTAAAGTGGTCCTATGGACAGATACTCCAGTCTCCGCTGTGGAGCGTTGCAGCTCCTTCAGGGTTATCTTTGGTCTCTTTGTTGCCTCTTTGATTAATGCCCTCCTTGCCTGGTCCGTGAGTTTTGGTGGGCGGCCCTCTCTTGCCAGGTTTGCTGTGGTGCCATATTCTTTCTATTTTTTAATAATGGCTTTAATGGTGCTCCGTGGGATGTTCTGTACTTCTCACAACTTTGTCCCTATCCTGTTTGGAGAGCTCCTTGGTCTTCATGGTGCCCCTTGCTTAGTGGTGTTGCAGACTCTGGGGCCTTTCAGAACAGGTGTATATATACTGAGATCATGTGACAGATCATGTGACACTTAGATTGCATACAGGTGGACTGTATTTAAATAATTATTTGACTTCTGAAGGTAATTGGTTGCACCAGATCTTATTTAGAGGCTTAATAGCAAAGGGGGTGAATACATATGCACGCACCACTTTTCTGTTATTTATTTTTTAGAATTTTTTGAAACAAGTTATTTTTTTCATTTCACTTCACCAATTTGGACTATTTTGTGTATGTCCATTACACGAAATCCATTACATGAAATCCAAATACAAATCCATTTTAATTCCAGGTTGTAAGGCAACAAAATAGGAAAAATTCCAAGGGGGGTCAATACTTTCGCAACCCACTGTATATATATAGCACTGCTAAGAATATCACCCTTTGGGCATTGACGATTTTCATTTTACATGCAATGCAATGAGGGACAGGGGTAGGTGCAGTCTGAGTTAGAACCCTGATCCCACCCCCTGCGCAGTCCATAGCTGTGTACAGAACCCCAAACACTGTGATGAAAGAGGCAGGCTCTGCTTCCCTGCAGCAGCGTGTCTGCCTGTGACTGGTGCTCATCTCTACCGTTTGAATGAGACTGAGCGCGCTCTCACCCTGAAGAACTGCAGTCGCAGCAGCAGGTCGCTGATGTAGCTGCCCAGCGGCTTCAGAGATGGGTATGATGTCACCAACCACATGGCAGGAACCTGGAGACACGGGGAGCAGATTAAACCAGCGCACTGACAACAGGGAGGGGGCTTTGAAAAGCAAAGACCAACAAACAGCATGTTGAAAATAGCAAAATATCCGTATACATTATTTCACCTTTACTAGTTATTTACAGAACACTGAAGTGTTGCATACGTGAGATATTACAGGTTCCAATGATGAAGGGGAGGGGGGGCTGGGTGATGGAAAAGGTGGCAATGTGATTGAAGGGGAGGGGGGCTATGATTGAAGTGGAGAGGGGGTTGGGTGATTGAAGGGGACAGGGGGCTGGGTGATTGAAGGGGACAGGGGGTTGGGTGATGGAAGGGGAGAGGGGGTTGGCTAATGGGAGGGGAGAGGGGGTTGGCTGATGGGAGAGGAGGGGGGCTGGGTGATTGATGGAGAGGGGCTGGGTGATTGAAGGGGAGAGGGGCTGGGTGATGGAATGGGAGAAGGGGCTGGGTGATTGAAGGGGAGAGGGGCTATGTGATTGAAGGAGAGGCAGGACTGGGTGAGGGTGGGTTCACAGCACCTTGCCCATGATGATGCTGTTGAACATGTCCTCCAGCTCAGTTGAGAGGAGTAGCTGGCCCCTCAGGGCCCGGCCCAAGTCTTGTAGACTGGAGCGCACTGTGCCAGTGAGCCGGCTGAAACGCAGCAGCTCCTGCACCAGCACCGTGTTCATGGACTCGCTGTAGCAGATCGGGTAGCGCTGCTGAGAGAGGAGAGGAGAGGAGAGGAGAGGATAGACAGGTCAGCAGCAAACTCTCAGGGTTAGGATCTCAAAGCTCTTTACTCCAAGAAGCTGTGTTAGGCTAGGGTTATCTCTCTCTCCTGTGTGTGTTTGAGGAGGCTGTGCTAGGCTGGGTTCTGCTCTCTCTGTGTGTTTGAGGAGACTGTGTTAGGCTGGGCTCGGCTCTCTCTCCTGTGTGTGTTTGAGGAGGCTGTGTTAGGCTGAGCTCTGCTCTCTCTCCTGTGTGTGTTTCAGGATGCTGTGTTAGGCTGGGCTCGGCTCTCTCTCCTGTGTGTGTTTCAGGATGCTGTGTTAGGTTGGGCTCTGTTCTCTCTACTGTGTGTGTTTGAAGAGGCTGTGTTAGGCTGGGCTCGGCTCTCTCCTGTGTGTGTTTGAGGAGGCTGTGCTAGGATGGGCTCGGCTCTCTCTCCTGTGTGAGTTTGAGGAGGCTGTGTTAGGCTGGGCTCTGATCTCTCTGTATGTTTGAGGAGGCTGTGCTAGGATGGGCTCTACTCTCTCCTGTGTATGTTTCAGGGCAGGGTCTCTCTGCTCACCATCACATCCTCTATATTGAAGTCTGGAGGGATTTTGGAGAGGATGTCTGCGGCCAGCTCCTGCACCACCTCAGTGGAAGACTTCCCAGCGCCTGAGACCTGCGAGGCAGCAGACACACAGACATACACACACAGACACAGACACACACACACACACACACACACACACACACACACACACACACACACACACACACACACACAGACACACACACACACACACACACACACACAGACATACGCACACATAGACACAGACAGACATACACACACACACACACAGACACACAGACACACACACACAGACAGAGACACAGATAGACCGACACAAACAAAGACACACAGACAGACAGACACACAGACAGACCGACACACAGACAGACAGCGTCAGCAAGCCTGCACATGGGATTCCCCTCCCTGGGGGTTTACCAGTGAGCAAGACCCCAGACTGCTGAGCCTGGATAATGCAATGTTGGGGTGTTTACATCATTCCCTAAAGCACTACCAGACACTTCCTCCACACAATCCCTGCCAGAGAGCCCTGCTGCTCTTTGTTCCACCTGTACCTTCAACTACTGAGCTGAACCAACTGTCCTCCTTTCAGTTCATTATTCAATGATATCTAGAAACTCCCAGGACCCCAGAGCTCCAGGTTACAGACCTTGGCTAGTGTATCACTATAGAAACCCCCAGGACCTCAGAGCTCCAGGTTACAGACCCTGGCTAGTGTATCACTATAGAAACCCCCAGGACCTCAGAGCTCCAGGTTACAGACCCTGGCTAGTGTATCACTATAGAAACCCCCAGGACCTCAGAGCCCCAGGTTACAGACCCTGGCTAGTGTATCACTATAGAAACCCCCAGGACCTCAGAGCTCCAGGTTACAGACCCTGGCTAGTGTATCACTATAGAAACCCCCAGGACCTCAGAGCTCCAGGTTACAGACCCTGGCTAGTGTATCACTATAGAAACCCCCAGGACCTCAGAGCTCCAGGTTACAGACCTTGGCTAGTGTATCACTATAGAAACCCCCAGGACCTCAGAGCTCCAGGTTACAGACCCTGGCTAGTGTATCACTATAGAAACCCCCAGGACCTCAGAGCTCCAGGTTACAGACCCTGGCTAGTGTATCACTATAGAAACCCCCAGGACCTCAGAGCTCCAGGTTACAGACCCTGGCTAGTGTATCACTATAGAAACCCCCAGGACCTCAGAGCTCCAGGTTACAGACCCTGGCTAGTGTATCACTATAGAAACCCCCAGGACCTCAGAGCTCCAGGTTACAGACCCTGGCTAGTGTATCACTATAGAAACCCCCAGGACCTCAGAGCTCCAGGTTACAGACCCTGGCTAGTGTATCACTATAGAAACCCCCAGGACCTCAGAGCTCCAGGTTACAGACCCTGGCTAGTGTATCACTATAGAAACCCCCAGGACCTCAGAGCTCCAGGTTACAGACCCTGGCTAGTGTATCACTATAGAAACCCCCAGGACCTCAGAGCTCCAGGTTACAGACCCTGGCTAGTGTATCACTATAGAAACCCCCAGGACCTCAGAGCTCCAGGTTACAGACCCTGGCTAGTGTATCACTATAGAAACCCCCAGGACCTCAGAGCTCCAGGTTACAGACCCTGGCTAGTGTATCACTATAGAAACCCCCAGGACCTCAGAGCTCCAGGTTACAGACCCTGGCTAGTGTATCACTATAGAAACCCCCAGGACCTCAGAGCTCCAGGTTACAGACCCTGGCTAGTGTATCACTATAGAAACCCCCAGGACCTCAGAGCTCCAGGTTACAGACCCTGGCTAGTGTATCACTATAGAAACCCCCAGGACCTCAGAGCTCCAGGTTACAGACCCTGGCTAGTGTATCACTATAGAAACCCCCAGGACCTCAGAGCTCCAGGTTACAGACCCTGGCTAGTGTATCACTATAGAAACCCCCAGGACCTCAGAGCTCCAGGTTACAGACCCTGGCTAGTGTATCACTATAGAAACCCCCAGGACCTCAGAGCTCCAGGTTACAGACCCTGGCTAGTGTATCACTATAGAAACCCCCAGGACCTCAGAGCTCCAGGTTACAGACCCTGGCTAGTGTATCACTATAGAAACCCCCAGGACCTCAGAGCTCCAGGTTACAGACCCTGGCTAGTGTATCACTATAGAAACCCCCAGGACCTCAGAGCTCCAGGTTACAGACCCTGGCTAGTGTATCACTATAGAAACCCCCAGGACCTCAGAGCTCCAGGTTACAGACCCTGGCTAGTGTATCACTATAGAAACCCCCAGGACCTCAGAGCTCCAGGTTACAGACCCTGGCTAGTGTATCACTATAGAAATCCCCAGGACCTCAGAGCCCCAGGTTACAGACCCTGGCTAGTGTATCACTATAGTAATCCCCAGGACCTCAGAGCTCCAGGTTACAGACCCTGGCTAGTGTATCACTAAGAAACCCCCAGGACCTCAGAGCTGGCTAGTTCCCCAGACCCTGAGCTCCAGGTGAGACAAACACTTGAGATACTGGCACTGTTCATCTAAACCTATGACTGCCAAGAAATGAATACGTTAGTAATGAGAAAGTCTTGGATCTGACTTGCATCTACTCTAATCTGCTAGTGCAGGGATGGAAATAGGAGTCCAATTGCACAGCAGTTTCACCCATTCTAGGGTTTTAATAGGAGCTTGATTAGCTAGTGTACTGGTAAACAAGCTCAGTTTGTCTTATTAAACTCATAGTAGAACCAGGAATGGATCAAACTGCTGTGCAGTGGGAGTCTGATTTCTATCCCTGTAGTGTGCCAATCGAGTGAATGCTGTTCTTAAAAACCATTGTTGATGGACCTTGCCCTGCTGGTGAGTAATGACTGCCCCCCCCCCCCCCCCCCACTCCTCACCTCTCGGGGCAGCGTGGCCAGGATCCCCTCAAACAGCTCCCGAGTCTCCTTGTGCTCCTTGGTGATGTTCCCATTCTCATGCAGTCCGAACACCTGACAGGCGCGCAACGACAATGCACAGCACTGAGCAACCAGCCGCAGACACAGATGTGCAGTACAAAGAATAATCCAAAGCATGGTTACAACCATTATAAAATGTTTTTAAACCATTTTTAAATGTATTATAATAAGTAGAGGGCTGCTGTTTGTTGCTGTGTGTTTGGACCCCTGACACTGCCCTGATCATGCCCTGATCATGCCCTGACTCTGTCCTGACTCTGCCCTGACTCTGCCCTAACCTGTCCTGACTCCTCCCTGACTTGGCCCTGCCTTCACTCTACTCTGACTCTCCCATGCTATGCCCTGCCCTGCCCTGACTCCTCCCTGACTTTGCCCTGACCTGTCTCTGCCCTGTCGTGCCTTGCTCTTCGCAGTGGGGCGTGGTACCTCAGGGCTGGCGTTGAGGGGCAGGCTCCTTATGTATTCCAAGTAACTGTGGATGCCTCTGCCCAGGGGCACGCGGTACACCCCGCTGGAGGAGAGGGGGTGATCATCGTGAGAGAGCAGCTCCTGGTTGTAGAAGGTGGCGAGCAGGCTGAGTAACAGCCTTCGGTCGAACTCGTCCGTCACGCGGCCCCCATAGTTACACTCCCCCGTTAGGTAGGTGAGCGCCTGCAGAGGCACCTCACTGTACTCGTTCAGAAACATCTAAGAAGAGAAGGGGTTTTTTACTGTAAGGTGTTAATATATTTACAGTCTAGATATTCTACTGTCACACCACTGCTGATGCCATTCCATTTTACCACCAATGAGTGGCAGCATAACCTTGACAACAGCACAGGGTCCACTGGAACACTTGAGTTCGGAACCCCTCGGTCTCAGTTCTGCAGCTGGTAGTGGTGATGGTAGTTTTGCATTTTAAGTGCCTGCACACTGAGTTTCCCCCGGTGTCAGTGAGCCCCACCTGGACCTGCCGAGCGCTGATCCGCAGGTCGAACTCGTTGAACTCGTACGGAATGTTCCAGCCCAGCGAGCCGAACATGCGCCGCTCCTGAACCAGCCCGTGGAAGAAGCACAGTCCGAACAGCATCCTCTCCCACTCCTGAGAGAGAGCGAGAGAGAGAGAGAGAGAGACAGAGACCGTTACACTGAGAACCAGCCTCTCCCACTCCTGAGAGAGAGAGAGAGAGAGAGAGAGAGAGAGAGAGAGAGACAGAGACCGTTACACTGAGAACCAGCCTCTCCCACTCCAGAGAGAGAGAGAGAGAGAGAGAGAGAGAGAGAGAGAGAGAGAGAGAGAGAGGAGAGAGAGAGAGAGAGAGGGAGAGAGAGACCAGCCTCTTCCACTCCTGAGAGAGAGAGAGAGAGAGAGAGAGAGAGAGGAGATGAGAGAGAGAGAGAGAGAGAGAGAGAGCGAGAGAGAGAGAGAGCGTGAGACAGAGACTGTTACACTGAGAACCAGCCTCTCCCACTCCTGAGAGAGAGAGAGAGAGAGAGAGACCGTTACACTGAAAACCAGCCTCTCACACTCCCGAGAGAGAGAGAGAGAGAGAGAGGAAGACTTCTCAAAGCTAGCTGCTAGGGCTTGGCATGGGATCCCTACCAATACAGAACAGGTCAAATCAGAAATATTTGTGGCCTGAGAACCTGAGAAAGCAATGTAATGGTGTTTTGCTATTATTAGAGTTGTAGAGTTAGAGTTAGGGTTATTATTATTATTATTATTATTATTATTATTATTATTATTATTATTATTATTATTATTAATGATCCAGTATGAAACGAAGCCAGTGTCTGTGGCGCTGGGTGTGCGGGCTCACCTGGGGCTTGCTGCAGCCTCTGTAGAAGGCAGGGTCGAAGATGTAGAGTTAGAGTTATTATTATAATTATTATTATTATTATTATTATTATTATTAATGATCCAGTATGAAACAAAGCCAGTCTCTGTGGCGCTGGGTGTGGGGGCTCACCTGGGGCTTGCTGCAGCCTCTGTAGAAGGCAGGGTCGGAGATGGGATCGGACAGGTAGGAGCGCAGAAGGTTGGCGCGCAGTCCCTTGGGCGGCTCGTTGGTCATCTTGATGCCATCCTGCAGGATGGACACGGGGAAGTCCGCCGAAGGGTAGCTGGTCAGCCAGAGGCGGAAGCCTGGCTGCGTGCGCTCCCGGTCTGGGATGAGCTCCTGGCAGATCTGCTCCAGCTCTGGGAGCCAGCTGGCAGCCAGGTGACAGTTCTGCAGGACCACCCAGGTGCCCTCAGCAACGCCCTGCCAGAGGACAAGGACAGACTTAGCTAGACACTCCCTCTTGTACACTGCATAGCTGACTGCTGCAGCTTGGGCAAATTATCCAATAACATATCAGAAATAGTATAAGAGAAATCTCTGTTCAGCTTTATCAACCCTTATACAGTACAAGTTTCCCATAGCAAAAGCATAGCAAAGTGTAATCAAGCACAGTGAAAGCATGGCAAAGTGTAATCAAGCACAGTGAAAGCATGGCAAAGTGTAATCAAGCACAGTGAAAGCATGGCAAAGTGTAATCAAGCACAGTGAAAGCATGGCAAAGCATAGATAACTACTGTTAAAAAAAATAGCTGAGCCGGGTAAGCTATGGTTAATGCACAGCATAACCATTGGAACAGCACGGAGGGAAACCTGCAAAAATACCACGGGAAACTCTTCTAAGAGAAAACTCCAATACATCATCTTTTGTGAGCAGGTGTCATGTGTGTGGGGGGCCTCTTATTAGAACAGAAATCTTCTCCTCCCAGCCAGACTGCAAGAGATGACAACTCTCAGAAAAATAAGAGACACCCTGCCCTTGCGTTACACTGTATGTACTGAAACACTTGAATCCCCTGCAACAAACCCACCTTCTGGATCATCCTGCGAGCGATGGGTCCCTGCCCCTGGCCCAGGGAGATGGTCTGCAGGGCCCCTGCCATCCCTGAAATGAGAGGGAGACTCAGACAATCCCTGGAACGAGAACCATTCTCTGAGAGGGAGACTCACAAGCACACCAGCCCTGTCCTCAACCCATCCTCTCTGAGAGGGAGACGCGAGCCCTACAGGGAAGGGTGTCTATTGACCCTTTTTTTTCACTGTGCAGTGACTCTATTGAAAACTAGCTGCAGCAGGAGACGGGCTGATGGCTAATTAGTCCTCTTGTTTTATTCTGCTTATTAAGGTTGTAACAACAGTTCTTAAAGTTTTGTGAACATGGATCACTGTGCCTTTAATCTCTCCCCCTGTAGATCCATTCATTTACACTAGGGGGCGCCAGCTCCCTATGATTCAAAATAGAAATACAGACCGGCTAGTCTAAGCAGCACTCCTGTGCCTCATTATCAAAGACTTTCAAAGACTAACAACTCATGGGCACCAGGGCAGCTACAGAGAGAGGGTTTAGAGATTTTATTTTCCTGCTACAGAATACATGTTATATATGTTTGTTATCCTGCTTTGTTGTTACAGGATAAAGGAAGTTGTGGCAAAACCAAAGTGCTGTTATTTTGATGGTGATTCCGAGCTGTGAGCAGTAGCCCTTTCATGTGTTTCACATGCAGTGTATATATTACCCAGCAGCCCTTTCTGTGTTTCACATGCAGTGTATATATTACCCAGCAGCCCTTTCTGTGTTTCACATGCAGTGTATATATTACCCAGCAGCCCTTTCTGTGTTTCACACGCAGTGTATACATTACCCAGCAGAGCTTGAAAACAACTCAGACTCTGCCAGCTCCCGGAAACATACTTTTATTGCATTGCTGGTAAATTATTAATAACACAGCTGCCTGACCTATTTGTCAGAAAAAGACCATTACCAATTATCAGTTTTTATAAAAATAAAAAGGTTGTCTTTACTACAACGCTGAGTGCATCACTCTGGGTAGGTGTCAGGGGACAAATCAAATCAGATTCTATTTATAAAGCACCATTCACACCAAGGCATCTCAAGGCACTGTACAGCAACAATAATTCATAATCAAAAAACACAGTGTGTGGTGTGCAGTGTGTGGTGAGCGGTGAGCAGTGTGCAGTGCTCAGTGCAGGGTGTACGGTTCTCGTGTGCAGCAGTGTGCAGTGCTCAGTGCAGGGTGTACGGTTCTCGGTGTGCAGTGTGTGGTGAGCGGTGAGCAGTGTGCAGTGCTCAGTGCAGGGTGTACGGTTCTCGGTGTGCAGTGTGTGGTGAGCGGTGTGCAGTGTGCAGTGCTCAGTGCAGGGTGTACGGTTCTCGGTGTGCAGTGTGTGGTGAGCGGTGTGCAGTGTGCAGTGCTCAGTGCAGGGTGTACGGTTCTCGGTGTGCAGTGTGTGGTGAGCGGTGTGCAGTGTGCAGTGCTCAGTGCAGGGTGTACGGTTCTCGGTGTGCAGTGTGTGGTGAGCGGTGTGCAGTGTGCAGTGCTCAGTGCAGGGTGTACGGTTCTCGGTGTGCAGTGTGTGGTGAGCGGTGTGCAGTGTGCAGTGCTCAGTGCAGGGTGTACGGTTCTCGGTGTGCAGTGTGTGGTGAGCGGTGTGCAGTGTGCAGTGCTCAGTGCAGGGTGTACAGTTCTCGGTGTGCAGTGTGTGGTGAGCGGTGTGCAGTGTGCAGTGCTCAGTGCAGGGTGTACGGTTCTCGGTGTGCAGTGTGTGGTGAGCGGTGTGCAGTGTGCAGTGCTCAGTGCAGGGTGTGTTCTCGGTGTGCAGTGTGTGGTGAGGGTGTGCAGGGTGTACGGTTCTCGGTGTGCAGTGTGTGGTGAGCGGTGTGCAGTGTGCAGTGCTCAGTGCAGGGTGTACGGTTCTCGGTGTGCAGTGTGTGGTGAGCGGTGTGCAGTGTGCAGTGCTCAGTGCAGGGTGTACGGTTCTCGGTGTGCAGTGTGTGGTGAGCGGTGTGCAGTGTGCAGTGCTCAGTGCAGGGTGTACGGTTCTCGGTGTGCAGTGTGTGGTGAGCGGTGTGCAGTGTGCAGTGCTCAGTGCAGGGTGTACGGTTCTCGGTGTGCAGTGTGTGGTGAGCGGTGTGCAGTGTGCAGTGCTCAGTGCAGGGTGTACGGTTCTCGGTGTGCAGTGTGTGGTGTGTGCAGTGTGCAGTGTGTGCAGGGTGTGTTCTCGGTGTGCAGTGTGTGGTGTGCGGTGAGCAGTGTGCAGTGCTCAGTGTGTGGTGTGCGGTGTGCGGTGTGCAGTGTGCGGTGTGCAGTGTGCAGTGCTCAGTGCAGGGTGTACGGTTCTCGGTGTGCAGTGTGTGGTGTGCAGTGTGCAGTGTGCAGTGCTCAGTGCAGGGTGTACGGTTCTCGGTGTGCAGTGTGTGGTGAGCGGTGAGCAGTGTGCAGTGCTCAGTGCAGGGTGTACGGTTCTCATGTGCAGTGTGTGGTGAGCGGTGGGCGGTGGGCGGTGGTGCAGTGTGAGGTGCTCTGTGTGCGGTGCTCGGTGCGCGGTGCTCAGTGCAGGGTGTACAGTTCTCGTGTGCAGTGTGTGGTGGGTGGTGGGCGGTGGTGTGGTGGGCAGTGTGCGGTGCTCAGTGTGAGGTGTGCGGTGTGCGGTGTGCAGTGTGCGGTGTGCAGTGTGCAGTGCTCAGTGCAGGGTGTACGGTTCTCGGTGTGCAGTGTGTGGTGAGCGGTGTGCAGTGTGCAGTGCTCAGTGCAGGGTGTACGGTTCTCGGTGTGCAGTGTGTGGTGAGCGGTGTGCAGTGTGCAGTGCTCAGTGCAGGGTGTACGGTTCTCGGTGTGCAGTGTGTGGTGAGCGGTGTGCAGTGTGCAGTGCTCAGTGCAGGGTGTACGGTTCTCGGTGTGCAGTGTGTGGTGTGCAGTGTGCGGTGTGCGGTGCTCTGTGTGCGGTGTGCGGTGCGCGGTGTGCGGAGCAGGGTGTACGGTTCTCGGTGTGCAGTGGTGCTGTGTGCAGTGCTCTGTGTGCGGTGCTTGGTATACAAACGATATACAGGAAAACAATGTTTAAAAAGACAGTAGAGGCACACTAGGATAGAAAGGCCAATGTATAGAAGTCTGTCTGATTGCTTTAAAGTCCCAGCCTCCCTAACAAAGGCAGGAAGCGCATTCCATAGCTGTGATGTTGTGTGGGAGGACAGGTACCTTGCTCCTCTGCGAAGCGCAGGAGAATGGCCATGGGGTCGGCCCCGGGTGAGAGCAGGAACACCAGGGGGGTGCCGTGGCTGGAGTCCCTGTAGCTGCGCTGGAGGTCGAAGGTTGGGGGCTCGATGTAGGGGGCGCCCATGTGGTCAATGATGAACTGCTGGGCTGCAGGAATGATCTGTGACAAGACAGACAAACAGACAAGAAAGCAATCAGACAGACAGACAGACAAGAAAGCAATCAGACAGACAGACAAGAAAGCAATCAGACAGACAGACAAGAAAGCAATCAGACAGACAGACAGACAGACAAGAAAGCAATCAGACAGACAGACAAGAAAGCAATCAGACAAACAGACAGACAAGAAAGCAATCACACAGACAGACAAGAAAGCAATCAGATACAGACAGACAGAAAAGCAATCAAAACGACAGACAAGAAAGCAATCAGATACAGACAGACAGACAGACAAGAAAGCAATCAGACAGACAGACAGACAGACAAGTAAGAAAGCAATCAGACAGACCATTCTAGACCCTTTGTCTTCTTGCTGCTTATCCGGTTTACTTGCACAGCTTGAAATAACAAATATGAGAATCGTGTTTTTTGTGATATACTGCATTTTTAAAGGGTCCTCCCCTATAAGTGAAACTATATTTAAAGAACCGTGCATTTTTAGTAAACAAAGTTTTAAAGCAATACAATGCCATCTTTCAGGGTGTACGGTTCTCGTGTGCAGTGTGTGGTGAGCAGTGGGTGGTGGGCGGTGGTGCAGTGTGAGGTGCTCTGTGTGCGGTGCTCGCTGCGCGGTGCTCAGTGCAGGGTGTACGGTTCTCATGTGCAGTGTGTGGTGAGCAGTGGGCGGTGGTGCGGTGGTGCAGTGTGAGGTGCTCAGTGCAGGGTGTACGGTTCTCGGTGTGCAGTGTGTGGTGAGCGGTGTGCAGTGTGCAGTGCTCAGTGCAGGGTGTACGGTTCTCATGTGCAGTGTGTGGTGAGTGGTAGGCGGTGGTGCAGTGTGCGGTGCTCAGTGTGCGGTGCAGGGTGTACGGTTCTCGGTGTGCAGTGTGTGGTGGGTGGTGGGCGGTGGTGCAGTGTGAGGTGCTCTGTGTGCGGTGCTCGCTGCGCGGTGCTCAGTGCAGGGTGTACGGTTCTCATGTGCAGTGTGTGGTGAGCAGTGGGCGGTGGTGCGGTGGTGCAGTGTGAGGTGCTCAGTGCAGGGTGTACGGTTCTCGGTGGTGCAGTGTGTGGTGGTGCGGTGGTGCAGTGTTGCAGTGTGAAGTGCTCAGTGCAGGGTGTACGGTTCTCATGTGCAGTGTGTGGTGAGCGGTAGGCGGTGGTGCAGTGTGCGGTGCTCAGTGTGCGGTGCGCGGTGCAGGGTGTACGGTTCTCGGTGTGCAGTGTGTGGTGAGCGGTGAGCGGTGGTGCAGTGTGCGGTGCGTGGTGCAGGGTGTACGGTTCTCGTGTGCAGTGTGTGGTGAGCAGTGGGCGGTGGGCGGTGGTACAGTGTGCAGTGCTCTGTGTGCGGTGCTCGGTGCGTGGTGCTCAGTGCAGGGTGTACGGTTCTTATGTGCAGTGTGTGGTGAGCAGTGGGCGGTGGTGCGGTGGTGCAGTGTGAGGTGCTCAGTGCAGGGTGTACGGTTCTCGGTGTGCAGTGTGTGGTGGTGGGCGGTGGTGGTGTGCGGTGTGCAGTGCTCAGTGCAGGGTGTACGGTTCTCGGTGTGCAGTGTGTGGTGAGCGGTGTGCAGTGTGCAGTGCTCAGTGCAGGGTGTACGGTTCTCGGTGTGCAGTGTGTGGTGAGCGGTGTGCAGTGTGCAGTGCTCAGTGCAGGGTGTACGGTTCTCGGTGTGCAGTGTGTGGTGAGCGGTGTGCAGTGTGCAGTGCTCAGTGCAGGGTGTACGGTTCTCGGTGTGCAGTGTGTGGTGAGTGGTGTGCAGTGTGCAGTGCTCAGTGCAGGGTGTGCGGTTCTCGGTGTGCAGTGTGTGGTGAGTGGTGTGCAGTGTGCAGTGCTCAGTGCAGGGTGTGCGGTTCTCGGTGTGCAGTGTGTGGTGAGTGGTGTGCAGTGTGCAGTGCTCAGTGCAGGGTGTGCGGTTCTCGGTGTGCAGTGTGTGGTGAGTGGTGTGCAGTGTGCAGTGCTCAGTGCAGGGTGTGCGGTTCTCGGTGTGCAGTGTGTGGTGAGCGGTGTGCAGTGTGCAGTGCTCAGTGCAGGGTGTACGGTTCTCGGTGTGCAGTGTGTGGTGAGCGGTGTGCAGTGTGCAGTGCTCAGTGCAGGGTGTACGGTTCTCGGTGTGCAGTGTGTGGTGAGCGGTGTGCAGTGTGCGGTGCTCAGTGCAGGGTGTACGGTTCTCGGTGTGCAGTGTGTGGTGAGTGGTGTGCAGTGTGCAGTGCTCAGTGCAGGGTGTACGGTTCTCGGTGTGCAGTGTGTGGTGAGCGGTGTGCAGTGTGCAGTGTGTGGTGCAGCAGTGGGCGGTGGTGCGGTGTGCAGTGTGAGGTGCTCAGTGCGCGGTGCTCAGTGCAGGGTGTACGGTTCTCGTGTGCAGTGTGTGGTGGGTGGTGGGCGGTGGTGTGGTGGGCAGTGTGCGGTGCTCAGTGTGTGGTGTGCGGTGTGCAGTGTGAGGTGCGCGGTGCAGGGTGTACGGTTCTCGGTGTGCAGTGGGTGGTGGGTGGTGGGCGGTGGTGCAGTGTGCAGTGCTCTGTGTGCGGTGCTTGGTGCTCAGTGCAGGGTGTACGGTTCTCGGTGTTCGGTGTGCGGTGTGCGGTGCTCATTGTGTGGTGTGCAGTGTGAAGTGTGTAGTGCTCAGTGCTAGGTGAGCAATGTGCAGTTCTAGGTGTGCAGTGCTCAGTGTCCAGTGCTCAGTGCTAGGTGTGCAGTGTGTAGTGCTCAGTGCTAGGTGTGCAGTGTGCAGTGCTAGGTATGCAGTGTGTGGTGTGTGGTGCTCGGTGCTAAGTGTGGTATCTCACCTTGTCTGGATGGATGGAGAGCAGGGTTAGCAGTCTCTGGAAGGCAGTGCTAGGTGTGCAGTATGCAGTGTGCAGTGCTAGGTGTGTGGTGCTCGCTACACAGTGTTCAATGCTAGGTGTGCAGTGCTCAGTACTTGGTGTGGGGTCTCACCTTGTCTGGATGGATGCTAGATGTGCAGCGCCAGGTGTGCGGTGTGCAGTGCTATGTGTGCGGTGTGCAGTGCTAGGTGTGTGGTGTGCAGTGCTAGGCGCGCTGTGCTAGGTGTGCAGTGCCAGGTGCGCAGTATGCAGTGCTATGTGTGCGGTGTGCAGTGCTAGGTGGGTGGTGTGCAGTGCTAGGCGCGCAGTGCTAGGTGCGCAGTGTGCAGTGCCAGGTGCGTGGTATGCAGTGCTATGTGTGAGGTTTGCAGTGCTAGGTGTGTGGTGTGCAGTGCTAGGCGCGCAGTGCTAGGTGCGCAGTGTGCAGTGCCAGGTGTGCGGTATGCAGTGCTATGTGTGCGGTGTGCAGTGCCAGGTGTGCGGTGTGCAGTGCCAGGTGTGCGGTGTGCAGTGCCAGGTGTGCGGTATGCAGTGCTATGTGTGTGGTGTGCAGTGCCAGGTGCGTGATGTGCAGTGCTAGGTGTGCAGTGTGCAGTGCTAGGTGTGCGGTATGCAGTGCTATGTGTGCGGTGTGCAGTGCTAGGTGCGCAGTGCTAGGTGTGCAGTGTGCAGTGCCAGGTGTGCGGTATGCAGTGCTATGTGTGTGGTGTGCAGTGCCAGGTGCGTGATGTGCAGTGCTAGGTGTGCAGTGTGCAGTGCTAGGTGTGCGGTATGCAGTGCTATGTGTGAGGTGTGCAGTGCTAGGTGTGCAGTGTGCAGTGTGCAGTAGGGTCTCACCTTGTCTGGACGGATGCAGCGCAGGACCAACAGTCTCTGGAATGCGGTCAGCAGGTCTTCCCAGGGATCTGGCAGGGGAAGCTCATTGGGGTGGGAGGCATCGTAGATCTTCTTCCACTCTGCCACCTGAACACACAACACTATTATGGCAAAAACCCCTTCATCTTTAACAATTTTTTAAATATAATTGTACTAATAACGGGACTTTTTTTCACATAACTAGGCTACCATGTTTGCACAGTATATCAGGCAGTTTCCCATGCTTTTCCCAGGCTGATAGTACACATGTATTGCTTTAGAAATGCTTTGCCACAGCTCTCCGTGACTCACGATGCAGGACTAGGTGTTATTGCATTTTACTTTGACTCCACTTAAGGGGGCTTTGTTGTAACTGCAGCTTATTAGAAAGTAGCCCTGCATTGAGAAAAAAGATGGCTTGTATTTTTCAAAGCACTGCTGGATAAATCTCTCTTTCTGAGCTCAAGGAAAAACCAACATGAAATACCTTTTCTAGACATTGGTTTCTACTGCAGTTTCATATTCATAAAACAGCTCTCGCCTCAGAAAGGTTCAGCGAGTCCCAGATTTGTATTTAATTAAGCTTGTTCTTAAATTGTGAAATCAGGTCTGTAGTCTCTCTGAAGTCGGTGAGTGAACATGCTGCTTTATGTGCTCTGAAAAAAGAAATAATTCGTTCCAGGATAAAATAAGAAAACCTCTTTCATTCGAGAGGGGCAGCCAGTCTTTTGGTTTAAAAACCTTTTTTTTTTCTTCCCCACCCTTTCACTAAATCTTTTCACCTTAAGAGGTCTGTACTTGTAACAAAGCCAATATTCTATTATCAGCACTGTTGAGAGTGACGGACCAGCGCGCTCAGAGCCCCTCTCCTATTGTAGGGTAGGCAAGGTGAGCTGAGAGAGAGATAGAGAGTGGCGTACTGGGCAGGGTAACGAAGAGCAAAGGGTTCAGACAGCCGGTCCGGAGGTTAATTATTTCATTTACATTGCTGGAACATGTGTGTTGATGCATCTAGATGGCTGCAAGAACGATGCACGATGTCTGGTGCCTCGTGTAATAATAAAAGTCTCGTTGACTGTGTGGATCCCTTCATTCTCTGGAACCCTGCATCTTACCACTTAAACACATGTTTCACACACTGGCTGAGTTGTTCTGAAAGTGGGTACTCACGTTGGAGCAGAAGTGCTTCCTGAGGCTGGAGAAGGAGGTCAGGGTGGACAGGCGCACCAGCTCGCCCCAGGATTGGCCCTTGAGCCAGGCGGGGGCTGGGTTTGAGTAGGGATTCTCCAGGGCCACACCCCCGGTCAGTAGGAAGCGCCACTCCGCCTCGTCCACTCGGCCGCGGTTCCGCTGCAGCCCCACGCAGAGCAGGAAGGAGAAGAGCATCTTGTGCTTCTCAAACAGCGAGCGGCACACGTTCTGGTACACACTGTGGGTGATGAGGGTTATCATTCTGCACTGTACTGGGATTCTTCTGTGCTAAAACAGGGGTTTTCATCCAGAACTCTGTTTTTTTTTTTCTTTTAGTATTTCTACAAATAATGTGTGTTTTGCAGGTCTCTCTCTCACCTGTATGTGAAGTGAGTGTGGGGGAGTCTGGTCTCACCTGTATGTGAAGTGAGTGTGGAGGAGTCTGGTCTCACCTGTATGTGAAGTGAAAGTGGAGGAGTCTGGTCTCTCTCACCTGTATGTGAAGTGAGTGTGGGGGAGTCTGGTCTCTCTCACCTGTATGTGAAGTCAGTGTGGAGGAGTCTGGTCTCTCTCATCTGTATGTGAAGTGAGTGTGGGGGAGTCTGGCCTCACCTGTATGTGAAGTGAGTGTGGAGGAGTCTGGTCTCTCTCATCTGTATGTGAAGTGAGTGTGGAGGAGTCTGGTCTCTCTCACCTGTATGTGAAGTGAGTGTGGGGGAGTCTGGTCTCACCTGTATGTGAAGTGAGTGTGGGGGAGTCTGGTCTCACCTGTATGTGAAGTGAGTGTGGAGGAGTCTGGTCTCACCTGTATGTGAAGTGAGTGTGGGGGAGTCTGGTCTCACCTGTATGTGAAGTGAGTGTGGAGGAGTCTGGTCTCACCTGTATGTGAAGTGAGTGTGGGGGAGTCTGGTCTCACCTGTATGTGAAGTGAGTGTATGTGAAGTGAGTGTGGGGGAGTCTGGTCTCTCTCACCTGTATGTGAAGTGAGTGTGGGGGAGTCTGGTCTCACCTGTATGTGAAGTGAGTGTGGGGGAGTCTGGTCTCTCTCACCTGTATGTGAAGTGAGTGTGGGGGAGTCTGGTCTCACCTGTATGTGAAGTGAGTGTGGGGGAGTCTGGTCTCACCTGTATGTGAAGTGAGTGTGGAGGAGTCTGGTCTCTCTCACCTGTATGTGAAGTGAGTGTGGGGGAGTCTGGTCTCACCTGTATGTGAAGTGAGTGTGGGGGAGTCTGGTCTCTCTCACCTGTATGTGAAGTGAGTGTGGGGGAGTCTGGTCTCACCTGTATGTGAAGTGAGTGTGGAGGAGTCTGGTCTCACCTGTATGTGAAGTGAGTGTGGGGGAGTCTGGTCTCACCTGTATGTGAAGTGAGTGTGGAGGAGTCTGGTCTCACCTGTATGTGAAGTGAGTGTGGAGGAGTCTGGTCTCACCTGTATGTGAAGTGAGTGTGGGGGAGTCTGGTCTCTCTCACCTGTATGTGAAGTGAGTGTGGATGAGTCTGGTCTCTCTCAACTGTATGTGAAGTGAGTGTGGAGGAGTCTGGTCTCACCTGTATGTGAAGTGAGTGTGGGGGAGTCTGGTCTCACCTGTATGTGAAGTGAGTGTGGAGGAGTCTGGTTTCACCTGTATGTGAAGTGAGTGTGGGGGAGTCTGGTCTCACCTGTATGTGAAGTGAGTGTGGAGGAGTCTGGTCTCACCTGTATGTGAAGTGAGTGTGGAGGAGTCTGGTCTCTCTCACCTGTATGTGAAGTGAGTGTGGAGGAGTCTGGTCTCTCTCACCTGTATGTGAAGTGAGTGTGGAGGAGTCTGGTCTCACCTGTATGTGAAGTGAGTGTGGGGGAGTCTGGTCTCACCTGTATGTGAAGTGAGTGTGGAGGAGTCTGGTCTCACCTGTATGTGAAGTGAGTGTGGGGGAGTCTGGTCTCACCTGTATGTGAAGTGAGTGTGGAGGAGTCTGGTCTCTCTCACCTGTATGTGAAGTGAGTGTGGAGGAGTCTGGTCTCTCTCACCTGTATGTGAAGTGAGTGTGGGGGAGTCTGGTCTCACCTGTATGTGAAGTGAGTGTGGAGGAGTCTGGTCTCACCTGTATGTGAAGTGAGTGTGGAGGAGTCTGGTCTCTCTCACCTGTATGTGAAGTGAGTGTGGAGGAGTCTGGTCTCTCTCACCTGTATGTGAAGTGGCTGTGGAGGAGTCTGGTCTCACCTGTATGTGAAGTGAGTGTTGAGATTGCTGATCCTCTCGTGCAGCAGTGTGGATCGCTCGCTCTGGGTGATGGAGTTGATGTAGAGGTTGATGAACCAGGCCAGGGAGTACTGGTACATGGGGTCGATGTTTGCCAGGTCCGAGATGACAAAGAACAGCACACTGGAATGGTTCGCAACCTGCACACAGACAGACAGACAGGCAGACACACACACACACACAGACATGCAGACAGACGGCAGGGACAGGCAACACAGCTTCAGTAAAAAGGTAAGGTCCATAACATATGAAGTCGGCAGCGGGGTATAACAAACACACTGAATCTCTCATATACTGAATGCTTGTGTGATGCACTCAGGGACAACTTAGAGGGCGAGGCGAGTTAAACATTGTGTGGGACCCTCTGGCCTACTTTTAAACATCTAGCAGGAGGCTGCAGGCAGAAAGGAAAGGGGCGCTTGGAAACTGAGTTAGGCCTGGGCTGACACAAAACAATTTGTAACCACCAGTGTATCAAATGCTAGCTTGTAGAGCAGAAGAGCTCTTCTGGAAGAGGTTGAGGACAATGAAAACTCAAGTGCCCTTTAGGAAGAGGCAATGAAGTACACAGTGAACGCTGCCAGTGAGGAGCGTCGTGTGGGGAGGTGTGTGGACAGTGGTCAGGGCCAGTAGATAGAAGCGTGGTTGAAGTGGTCAGTGCAGGTCTGTGCAGTGCAGTGCTGTGTGGCTCCTCACCGGCCGGTACCCGTCCCGCGTGTCATCGATCTCCCTCTCGGTTGCCGTGGTGATCTCCTGCTTCTCCAGGATCTCCTGTGACAGCTTCCTGCTGGAGGACAGAATGTTGATGGCTCGTTCGTCCTCCAGGATGTTCCCCTGTGACAGGGAGAGCACCTCCAGGATTTGATCCTCGATCTCCTTCAACTGCTTCCTGTAGGGTGGAGAGAGCCAGGCAGGGACAGGGCTACTGGTTACTTGTTACTCCCATTGCATAGCAGTCTGATCCACTCCTGGTTTCACTGAGTTTAATCAGACACATCTGTGCTTGTTACATATACACACACCATGGCTAATCAAGCTCGTAGTAAAACTTGGAATGCGTGAAAATGCTACGCAATAGGAGTCTTAGTTTCCATGCCTGCTGGTTACTGGTTTCTGGTTAGGCTTCCTACTCAAACTGTTGCAAGAAGATTGAGGTGTAATACCTACCGTTCTCCCCCTTTTCTTTTTCTATCTTTTGGGACCATTAAGAGGTCAATCACACTTCACCACTTGGATGTGGAGTCCACGTCCACCCTAACCCTAACCCTAACCCAGTGATATACACTAGGTCATATACACTAATTTTAACATTGAAAGCATTGAAAATAATTCAAAGCAGTTTGTCACTGAATTGATTTCGTTTTTTTTTTTTATATTTGTAATAAATGCATCACTGTTGAGTGTTTTCCAGTTGTGAAGGTGGCTGACCTGTTGCGCGCCCCCTCCAGGTACAGCTGGTTCTTGCTCTCCTCCAGCTCAGGCTTCTCCTCGGCTGCCACGATGCTCAGCAGCTGGTCCTCCAGGCCCATCTGGGTGATCATGAAGTTGAGGAGAGTCACCTGAGAAGATACGAGAGGAGAAAAGAGGAGGAGAGGAGAGGAGAGGAGAAGAGAGGACAGGAGATGAGAGGTGAAGAGAGGACAGGAGAGGACAGAAGAGGAGAGGCGAAGAGAGGACAGGAGAAGAGAGGAGAAGAGAGAAGAGGACAGGACAAGAGAAGAGAAGAGAGGAGAGTACAGGACAGGAGAAGAGAAGAGAGGAGAGTACAGGAGAAGAGAGGAGAAGAGAGGAGAGGACATGAGAGGGGAGGAGAACTCAAACCAGGCAGTGCAGTCCATAGGAGCATTCATAGAGATCACCCATTGCATTGGTCTGAAGGAATTCATTGCTATAGTGCACAGATAATCAATTTGGAAAGCCATCCCCACACTGTGTGGGTATTAGAGTACCTTCACAGAGACCTCTGGAAGTTTGTGTTGGATGGTAGGGGGGTATTAGGGTACCTTCAAGGAGACCTCTGGAAGTTTGTGGTGGATGATGGGGAGTATTAGGGTACCTTCACTGAGACCTCTGGAAGTTTGTGTTGGATGGTAGGGGGGTATTAGGGGAACTTCAAGGAGACCTCTGGAAGTTTGTGGTGGATGGTGGGGGGTATTAGGGTACCTTCAAGGAGACCTCTGGAAGTTTGTGGTGGATGGTGGGGGGTATTTGGGTACCTTCACAGAGACCTCTGGAAGTTTATGGTGGATGGTAGGGGGGTATTTGGGTACCTTCACAGAGACCTCTGGAAGTTTGTGGAAGTGGTGATGCTGGGGTATTGGCTTACCTTGACGGAGACCTCGGGCAGGTAGTGGGGGTTGCGGAGGCGGGTGGTCAGGTACAGTCTGAAGTCGTGGCTGTACTGGATGGTGGACTCGCCCAAGCGCAGGTACTCCACCCCATTGTGTTTGAAGGTCTGTCGCAACATCAGAGGCTCCAGCACCGGGTCCAGCTCCTCAGAAAGGTTCTCAAGCAGCATGGGAGTACCGAACTGACAAAGGACACAGCACAAGAGAATCAGAACACAATAGAATCAGAACAACAGATCAGAAAATGAGCGTATCACAACACAGGAGAAACGGAACACAAGAATCAGAACACAACAGAATCGGAACAAGAGAATCAGAACAACAAAATCAGAATGTAAGAGAATCACAACACAAGAGAGGAGGCCATTCAGCCCATTAGTGCTTGGCCCAGTGATTCAGCACCACCAACATGGCTAGGTGACCCATTCCATACCCTCACCACTCTCTGTGTAAAGAAGGGTCTCCTACCCTCTATCCTAAGTCTATCTCCACTTCATTTCCAGCTGTGTGTCCTCTGGTCCAGGTTTCTGTGTTGCACTTAATGGTTAGGGTTAACTTTGTCAACCCCTAAAGTGTAAAGGCATTAAATTAAACACCTTGTGTGTAACTCTTTACAAGTGCTTTCTAATTTTGAAAATAAATAAATAAATAAATCATTAAATAATGTACAGTCATCTCCGGCGAAGAGAACAACCCTCGGGAAACAAGTGCAGTGTTCTTGCAGCCCTTAGGGGAAGTGTTCCTATACGCAGAGACCACTGTACTTTGAAAACTGTCCCCTTGTCTTTTTTTTTGTTCAATACTTTGCACCCCTAAGTGTTAAGAGTTAACTACACTTTGAAGAAAAAAAAAACACTTTGTTTATGATGTTCATTTAAAAATAGCAGGCTCAACCAATATAACGCTTTTCTAATCAAATGCAATAGAGCTATACAGGTGGTTCTTCCACATTTCACTGTCACAGGAGTTAAAAAACAAAGAGTCAACTACGTGTTTGTGGAAGCCAAGGAAACATGGAGAGGAGCAAATCAAACCAAAAGACTAACCTCTGCCTTGTAGAGCTTTGAATAAACCCTGTTTAGAAACATCTCTCCAGACAGGTGCAGCCATTTCCACACATCATAATCATAAAAGACCAAGTGAAAGCATTTCTGCTTATAAGTTCATAACACCCACCTAGGAAAGGTCAAGTCATATTACAAGGAAACAATCTAAAGTAGTGTTGGGGTTACGACGGCGCACCTGGATGCAGTTTCCCAGCGTGCGCAGGTAGTCTGGGTCTGAGGCTTTGCACACGTGCAGCTTGTTGAGCTTCTCCATGTTCTTGAGCCACTTGTTGGCCTGGCCCTGGGGGTCTATCATAAGAGGCCAGCGGCGCGAGCAGGTCACGATGATGGCATTCTCCACTGAGAACCTGAGCACACATAGACACACAGAGACACAAACACACAGAGACACATGCAAACAGACGCACAAACACACACACACACACACACACACACACAAGAGTTTACTTGTCCAGATTTAATGCGCGAGACATGCAAATGGAATACAAGAGTGACCTGGTGCAAGCTGGGCTCGCATTCATACAGCAGATTACAATGGAATGCAAGCTGGCACAACACACAGCAGGCCCGTGACGATGCATATAAATGACTCCATTAAAGAAAGAGCTCTTGAGTAGTGTTATGACAGGCCTGTACATCAGCTTTGATAGCATGCAGTCGGGGGTGGAGGGGCCACTGTGAACAAGGTACATAAGCACCTAAAATAACAGATATAAGGTGGCTCAGATATTGGTAAACATAACTCTGAGTTAAAGAGTGTGTAGAAGGACCAGCTTTATGTCAGCCCTTCAACGTGTTCACCCAGCATAACAGTCCCTAAAATATCTCTACAGGGGCTGTTTGTACAGTACAGATACAATAGCCAGGTTAAATCCTCGGGAGACACAATCTGGAATGACTCAGATGTTTGTGTGATTATGCCCACGGTCCCCTTGAGTGATTATTAAAAAATATATCAAATAGAAACTACACAGTAAATATGAGTGGAGAGATGAGTGGTTATGGATTGTAGATATGTGGATGGATGGATCAATTAATGAGTGGAGAGATGGATGGATGGATTAATGAACAATGAATTCATCAAAGCCATCCATCCCTCTACCCATCCATTATACATCCTATTGAATGAATGGGTGGACGGATGGGTGGGTGGATGGATGGATGGCCGGCCAGTTGACTGGGTGAATGAACGAGTGATAGATGGATGAATAGCAAGGTGCTCACGTGTCACGGGGCAGCCCATAGAGCTGCCACTCCATGATGCTGACAGGGTCCCCCAGCGTAGCAGACAGGGAGAAGTTGGGGGAGACTGGGATCTCCTTCTGCTTACACATCCTTGACCACTCCTTCAGAACCTCCTGCAGATAGACAGAGAGGGGGAGGAAGCGATAGAGACCGAGAGGGGGTATTTTAATACACAGCTATCTCAGCACCTTTTCATGTTTTGCAAAAGGCACAGCTGATGCCAATGCGCTGCAGTAAAGATCTTCAAGAGAAAGTCGTACACAGAATGCTCCGCACTCCCATAACACCCTGCAGTCAGTAAGCATGAAGAGCTCCAGGCTCACCTGTCTGAAGTGAGGCGTAAAGGGCCCCAGGTATGCCACCAGCCCAGCGCTGAGCAGTACGTCCCCCACGATGTTCTGGTAGGTGTCCTGGAGCTGCTGGGAGATCTGTAACCAGCGCTCCTTCTCCCCTCCCAGACCACTTATCAGCTTCTCTGCACGCTCCAGTTTCAGCCTGCACAGAGGCAGACACAGACAGACACACACACACACACACAGACACGCACACACAGACAGATACAATCAGTATCTATACTTTACCTCTTTGTTTTTCTTACTTTAAAACACAACACACAAGTACTGTAGCTGCTTTAGTAGCCAACAGCCAGCAGCAGTTCCCTCTCCAGTGGTACAATGGTATACAACATGGTGCAAATTGCAGCATTGCTAGCTACATATTTCACTTGCATCTATGAAAAATTGAATTGCTCTTGCCTCCCCTTCTGTCCTTCTCCCTCCCCCTGCTCTTACTCTCTCCCCAGTCCTGCCCTTCTCCCCCTGCTCTTACTCTCTCCCCAGTCCTGCCCTTCTCCCCCTGATATTACTATCACCCCAGTCCTGCCCCTCTCCCCCTGCTCTTGTTCTCTCACCAGTCCTGCCCCTCTCCCCCTGCTCTTGCTCTCTCCCCAGTCCTGCAATCGCTCTCTCCCCAGTCCTGCCCTCTCCCCCTGCTCTTGCTCTCTCCCCAGTCCTGCCCTCTCCCCCTGCTCTTGCTCTCTCCCTAGTCTTGCCCTCTCCCCCTGCTCTTGCTCTCTCCCCAGTCCTGCCCTCTCCCCCTGCTCTTGCTCTCTCTCCCCCTGTCTTGCCCTCTCCCCCTGCTCTTGCTCTCTCCCCTTGTCTGTTGCCCTCTCCCCCTGCTCTTGCTCTCTCCCCTGTCTTGCCCTCTCCCCCTGCTCTTGCTCTCTCCCCTGTCCTGCCCTCTCCCCCTGCTCTTGCTCTCTCCCCTGTCTTGCTCCGAAGAAATAGAGACGACTCCCCCTGCTCTTGCTCTCTCCCCAGTCCTGCCCTCTCCCCCTGCTCTTGCTCTCTCCCCAGTCCTGCCCTCTCCCCCTGCTCTTGCTCTCTCCCCAGTCCTGCCCTCTCCCCCTGCTCTTGCTCTCTCCCCAGTCCTGCCCTCTCCCCCTGCTCTTGCTCTCTCCCCAGTCCTGACCCTCTCCCCCTGCTCTTGCTCTCTCCCCAGTCCTGACCCTCTCCCCCTGCTCTTGCTCTCTCCCCAGTCCTGCCCCTCTCCCCCTGCTCTTGCTCTCTCCCCAGTCCTGACCCTCTCCCCCTGCTCTTGCTCTCTCCCCAGTCCTGACCCTCTCCCCCTGCTCTTGTTCTCTCCCCAGTCCTGACCCTCTCCCCCTGCTCTTGCTCTCTCCCCAGTCTTGCCCTCTCCCCCTGCTCTTGCTCTCTCCCCAGTCCTGCCCTCTCCCCCTGCTCTTGTTCTCTCCCCAGTCCTGTCCTCTCCCCCTGCTCTTGCTCTCTACCCAGTCCTGCCCCTCTTCCCCTACTCTTGCTCTCTCCACAGTCCTGCCCCTCTTCCACTGCTCTAGCTATCTTCTCCCAATATTGACCTTGCTCTCTCCCCCAGTCCTGCCCCCTCTGCCCCAGTCCTGACCCCTCTCCCACTCCCTTGCATGCTGCCTCACTTGGTCAGCTCGATACTCTCCTCCAGGCTCCTCTTCTCCAGTAGTTTCTGGGAGAGCTGCTCCTGCAGTCCGGCTAGCTTGGTGCTCACCACGGCGAGCTCGGCCCGCGTCACACCAAGCTTCTCCATCTGGACCCCCAGCTCTGCCTCTGCTGCCTCCAGCCGCTGCCGCTTCGGGGCTACAATCTGAGGGGGTCAGGGGGCACAGTGGGAGAGGATCACATGACAGCACCATGACACACACAGATTAAATAAGAATTGAATCTAATTAATCAGGGTAACCTGCATGTGGCCCAGTGAATATACTGCATGTATACATAGTCTATCAATAGTAATAATGTGCAGTACCTTGGCCACTTTGTCATAGACTTCGATGGCCCTCACCCAGCTGCACAGCCCCTCGCAGGCCGAGGACACGTTCTTGATGACAGACGGCTGGAACTCCGGGTTACTGATTAAATCCCGTCGGATCTGAGCAATCACCTTGTGGGGAATGTTATCCTTATCGAACTCCTGAGACGGGGGAGCAAAGGGATGGGGAACAGCTTAGGAAACAGTCAAAACGCACGGCCACAAAACTGAGCCAGATTATCAGACCCAGCCCCTTTTGAACCAGATCAACCAGCATATATCTGCTCTACTATAGAGAGAAGAAACAAACACGCTGCATCATAGTGCATTGGCATAACCTGTTAATATGCAGGTTGTTCTGTGAGCCGGCTGTGCAGCGGTCTCCATAGCGATTATATCCAGTACTGAATAGAGTGGTTACAAGAGTGCAGTGATCCTGCACTGCAGCTTGAAGTGTAAAACAATACTGTCTATTTCCAGCAGAGGGCGCTGCTGCTTTTTGGGATTTGCTGGTGGACTATATAGTGACTCTCCTCAATCCATCCTTAAGCAGTAGACAAAAAGAGGGAGACAGAGAGAGAGAGAGAAGATGGGAAATACTTTGAGAGACTCCAAAAACTTCATGTCTCCGAGCATCTTCTTAGCAGAGGGCCAGTAATCGTCGCTGCTCCTGCCGTTGGGGTCCACCTTCTTCTCAGGCTTTATTCCCTGAAAACAAGACAGTAATTTCAACCGGGACGCACACCCATACTTTGCTGAAAGCTCAAATGCAGTTTGGTTTATTCCGGAGCTTCTCAAAGAGCTTTCATTTTAAACCGATTAAAGAATTGATACCACTGCACCACACTGCCTCCCTCCCAGCCCCTCCTCTCACACCACTACACCACACTGCCTCCCTCCCAGCCCCTCCGCTCTCACCACTACACCACACTGCCTCCCTCCCAGCCCCTCCGCTCTCACCACTACACCACACTGCCTCCCTCCCAGCCCTCCGCTCTCACCACTACACCACACTGCCTCCCTCCCAGCCCCTCTCACCACTACACCACACTGCCTCCCTCCCAGCCCCTCCGCTCTCACCACTACACCACACTGCCTCCCTCCCAGCCCCTCCGCTCTCACCACTACACCACACTGCCTCCCTCCCAGCCCCTCCGCTCTAACCACTACACCACACTGCCTCCCTCCCAGCCCCTCCGCTCTCACCACTACACCACACTGCCTCCCTCCCAGCCCCTCCGCTCTCACCACTACACCACACTGCCTCCCTCCCAGCCCCTCCGCTCTCACTACACCACACTGCCTCCCTCCCAGCCCCTCAGCTCTCAGCCACTACACCACACTGCCTCCCTCCCAGCCCCTCCGCTCTCACCACTACACCACACTGCCTCCCTCCCAGCCCCTCCGCTCTCTCCACTACACCACACTGCCTCCCTCCCAGCCCCTCCGCTCTCCACTACACCACACTGCCTCCCTCCCAGCCCCTCCGCTCTCACCACTACACCACACTGCCTCCCTCCCTCCGCTCTCACCACCCTCCGCCTCCCTCCCAGCCCCTCTCTCACCACTACACCACACTGCCTCCCTCCCAGCCCCTCAGCTCTAACCACTACACCACTGCCTCCCTGCCTCCCTCCCAGCCCCTCAGCTCTAACCACTACACCACACTGCCTCCCTCCCAGCCCCTCCCAGCTCTCACCACTACACCACACTGCCTCCCTCCCAGCCCCTCCGCTCTCACCACTACACCACACTGCCTCCCTCCCAGCCCCTCCGCTCTCACCACTACACCACACTGCCTCCCTCCCAGCACCCTCAGCTCTCCCAGTCCCCTCTCAGCTCTCACCACTACACCACACTGCCTCCCTCCCAGCCCCTCCGCTCTCACTACACCACACTGCCTCCCTCCCAGCCCCTCCGCTCTCACCACTACACCACACTGCCTCCCTCCCAGCCCCTCCGCTCTCACCACTACACCACACTGCCTCCCTCCCAGCCCCTCCGCTCTCACCACTACACCACACTGCCTCCCTCCCAGCCCCTCCGCTCTCTCCACTACACCACACTGCCTCCCTCCCAGCCCCTCCGCTCTCACCACTACACCACACTGCCTCCCTCCCAGCCCCTCAGCTCTCACCACTACACCACACTGCCTCCCTCCCAGCCCCTACACCACACTGCCTCTCCCACTACACCACACTGCCTCCCTCCCAGCCCCTCCGCTCTCACCACTACACCACACTGCCTCCCTCCCAGCCCCTCCGCTCTCACCACTACACCACACTGCCTCCCTCCCAGCCCCTCCGCTCTCACCACTACACCACACTGCCTCCCTCCCAGCCCCTCCGCTCTCCCAGCCCCTCACTACACCACACTGCCTCCCTCCCAGCTCTCCCCTACACCACACTGCCTCCCTCCCAGCCCCTCCGCTCTACACCACACTGCCTCCCTCCCAGCCCCTCCGCTCTCACCCTCCGCTCTCACCACTACACCACACTGCCTCCCTCCCAGCCCCTCCGCTCTCACCACTACACCACACTGCCTCCCTCCCAGCCCCTCCGCTCTCTCCACTACACCACACTGCCTCCCTCCCAGCCCCTCCGCTCTCACCACTACACCACACTCCCAGCCTCCCTCCACAGCCTCCCTCCCAGCCCCTCCGCTCTCCACTACACCACACTGCCTCCCTCCCAGCCCCTCCGCTCTCTCCACTACACCACACTGCCTCCCTCCCAGCCCCTCCGCTCTCACCACTACACCACACTGCCTCCCTCCCAGCCCCTCCGCTCTCTGCCTCCCTCCACTACACCACACTGCCTCCCTCCCAGCCCCTCCGCTCTCACCACTACACCACACTGCCTCCCTCCCAGCCCCTCCGCTCTCACCACTACACCACACTGCCTCCCTCCCAGCCCCTCCGCTCTCACCACTACACCACACTGCCTCCCTCCCAGCCCCTCCGCTCTCACCACTACACCACACTGCCTCCCTCCCAGCCCCTCCGCTCTCTCCACTACACCACACTGCCTCCCTCCCAGCCCCTCCGCTCTAACCACTACACCACACTGCCTCCCTCACCACTACACCACACTGCCTCCCTCCCAGCCCCTCTCACCACTACACCACACTGCCTCCCTCTCCGGGGGAGATGCGATAGTGTTATTGGGTGACGGAGGTGATGGTCTAGGGAGGCGCGAGTTGTGATGTGTGTCGACGGAGGGAGGGTCGGGGAGGCGAATGTTATGTGGTGTGACGTAGGAGGGATCGGGACGCAGAGTGGTGATGTGTGGTTCGAGGAGAGGTCGGAGAGGGCGAGATGGTGAGGGTGGTGACGGAGGAGGGTCAGGGGAGGCGAAGAGTGGTGATGTGGGTGTACGGAGGGAGGGTCGTGGAGGCGAAGAGTGGTGTTGGTGTGACGGCGGAGATCGTGGATGCGAGATAGGTGAATGGGTTGACGGTGGGAGGGTCGGGGGCGAGAGAGTGAATGTGGTGTGACGGGAGGGAGGTCGGGGATGCGCGAGAGGTGATGTTGTGGTGCCGGAGGGAGCCAGCCCCTCCTGCTCTAATCCACTACACCACACTGCCTCCCTCCCAGCCCCTCCGCTCTCACCACTACACCACACTGCCTCCCTCCCAGCCCCTCCGCTCTCACCACTACACCACACTGCCTCCCTCCCAGCCCCTCCGCTCTCACCACTACACCACACTGCCTCCCTCCCAGCCCCTCCAGCTCTCACCACTACACCACACTGCCTCCCTCCCAGCCCCTCAGCTCTAACCACTACACCACACTGCCTCCCTCCCAGCCCCTCCGCTCTCACCACTACACCACACTGCCTCCCTCCCAGCCCCTCCGCTCTCACCACTACACCACACTGCCTCCCTCCCAGCCCCTCCGCTCTAACCACTACACCACACTGCCTCCCTCCCAGCACAACCTGCCTCCCTCCCAGCGCTCAGCTCTCCACTACACCACACTGCCTCCCTCCCAGCCCCTCCGCTCTCTCCACTACACCACACTGCCTCCCTCCCAGCCCCTCCGCTCTCACCACTACACCACACTGCCTCCCTCAGCCCCTCCGCTCTCTACACTACACCACACTGCCTCCCTCCCAGCCCCTCCGCTCTCACCACTACACCACACTGCCTCCCTCCCAGCCCCTCCGCTCTCACCACTACACCACACTGCCTCCCTCCCAGCCCCTCCGCTCTCTCCACTACACCACACTGCCTCCCTCCCAGCCCCTCCGCTCTCTCCACTACACCACACTGCCTCCCTCCCAGCCCCTCCGCTCTCTCCACTACACCACACTGCCTCCCTCCCAGCCCCTCCGCTCTCACCACTACACCACACTGCCTCCCTCCCAGCCCCTCCGCTCTCCCACTACACCACACTGCCTCCCTCCCAGCCCCTCAGCTCTCACCACTACACCACACTGCCTCCCTCCCAGCCCCTCCGCTCTCACCACTACACCACACTGCCTCCCTCCCAGCCCCTCCGCTCTCACCACTACACCACACCTCACAATGCGGTATGCCAGGAGGTAGGTCGTGCCACCGGGAGGCGAGAGTGGTGAACGCTCGTGACGGGGAGGTCCACTACACGTGAGGTATGTGGTGTGAGGCGGAGGGTCCCCTCCGCAGGGGTCCCTCCGGTGCGGGGAGGTCGCGAGAGAGGTGATGTTGTGGTAACGGAGGGAGGGTCGGGGGACGTGGTGTGGCGGAGAGGGTGATGTTGTGTCGGTTGCCTCCCTCCCAGCCCCTCCGCTCTCACCACTACACCACACTGCCTCCCTCCCAGCCCCTCCGCTCTCACCACTACACCACACTGCCTCCCTCCCAGCCCCTCCGCTCTCTCCACTACACCACACTGCCTCCCTCCCAGCCCCTCCGCTCTCACCACTACACCACACTGCCTCCCTCCCAGCCCCTCCGCTCTCACCACTACACACACTGCCTCCCTCCCAGCCCCTCCGCTCTCACTACACCACAGCCCCCTCCCAGCTCTCTCACCACTACACCACACTGCCTCCCTCCCAGCCCCTCCGCTCTCTCCACTACACCACACTGCCTCCCTCCCAGCCCCTCCGCTCTCACCACTACACCACACTGCCTCCCTCCCAGCCCCTCCGCTCCGCTCTCACCACTACACCACACTGCCTCCCTCCCAGCCCCTCCGCTCTCACCACTACACCACACTGCCTCCCTCCCAGCCCCTCCTCAGCTCTCACCACTACACCACACTGCCTCCCTCCCAGCCCCTCCGCCTCTCAGCCCCTCCGCTCCACTACACCACACTGCCTCCCTCCCAGCCCCTCCCCTCCGCTCTCACCACTACACCACACTGCCTCCCTCCCAGCCCCTCCGCTCTCACCACTACACCACACTGCCTCCCTCCCAGCCCCTCCGCTCTCTCCACTACACCACACTGCCTCCCTCCCAGCCCCTCCGCTCTCTCCACAGCCCCACTGTCTCCCTCCCAGCCCCTCCGCTCTCTCCACTACACCACACTGCCTCCCTCCCAGCCCCTCCGCTCTCTCCACTACACCACACTGCCTCCCTCCCAGCCCCTCCGCTCTCTCCACTACACCACACTGCCTCCCTCCCAGCCCCTCCGCTCTCACCACTACACCACACTGCCTCCCTCCCAGCCCCTCCGCTCTAACCACTACACCACACTGCCTCCCTCCCAGCCCCTCAGCTCTAACCACTACACCACACTGCCTCCCTCCCAGCCCCTCCGCTCTCACCACTACACCACACTGCCTCCCTCCCAGCCCCCCTCCACTACACCACACCCTCCCTCCCAGCCTAACCACTACACCACACTGCCTCCCTCCCAGCCCCTCCGCTCTCACCACTACACCACACTGCCTCCCTCCCAGCCCCTCCGCTCTCACCACCACACCACACTGCCTCCCTCCCAGCTCCCTCCCAGCTCCCGCGAGCGAGGTGTTGTGTGGTGTGACGAGGGAGGGTCGGGAGGCGAGAGTGGTGATGTGGTGTGACGGAGGGAGGGTCGGGGAGGCGAGAGTGGTTGATGTGGTGTGACGGAGGGAGGGTCGGGGAGCGAGAGTGGTCCACACTGGAGCTCTCACCACTACACCACCTGCCTCCTCCCAGCTCTCACCACTACACCACACTGCCTCCCTCCCAGCCCCTCCACTCTCTCCACTAGACCACACTGCCTCCCTCCCAGCCCCTCCGCTCTCCACTACACCACACTGCCTCCCTCCCAGCCCCTCCGCTCTCTCACCACTACACCACACTGCCTCCCTCCCAGCCCCTCCACTCTCACCACTAGACCACACTGCCTCCCTCCCAGCCCCTCCGCTCTCTCCACTACACCACACTGCCTCCCTCCCAGCCCCTCCGCTCTCTCCACTAGACCACACTGCCTCCCTCCCAGCCCCTCCACTCTAACCACTAGACCACACTGCCTCCCTCCCAGCCCCTCCACTCTCTCCACTAGACCACACTGCCTCCCTCCCAGCCCCTCCGCTCTCACCACTACACCACACTGCCTCCCTCCCAGCCCCTCCGCTCACCACTACACCACACTGCCTCCCTCCCAGCCCCTCCAGCTCTCACCACTACACCACACTGCCTCCCTCCCAGTCCCCCCTCTCAGCTCTCTCCACTACACCACACTGCCTCCCTCCCAGCTCCCTCCGCTCTCTCCACTACACCACACTGCCTCCCTCCCAGCCCCTCCGCTCTCACCACTACACCACACTGCCTCCCTCCCAGCCCCTCAGCTCTCAACCACTACACCACACTGCCTCCCTCCCAGCCCCTCCGGTGGGTGATGTGGTGAGGGAGAGTGGGAGGTCGGGGAGGCGAGAGTAGTGATGTGGTGTGACGGAGGGAGGGTCGGGGAGGCGAGAGGTGATGTGGTGTGACGAGGAGGGAGGGGAGGCGAGAGAGGGTGATGTGGTGTGACGTGGGAGGGTCGGGGAGAGAGATAGTGGTGTGACGGAGGGAGGGTCGGGAGGCGAGAGTGGTGATGTTGTGTGTAGCGGAGGGAGGGTCGGGGGAGCGAGAGTGGTGATGTGGTCACACTGCCTCCCTACACCACACTGCCTCCCTCCCAGCTCCTCCGCTCTCTCACTACACCACACTGCCTCCCTCCCAGCCCCTCCGCTCCACTACACCACACTGCCTCCCTCCCAGCCCCTCCGCTCTCACCACTACACCACACTGCCTCCCTCCCAGCCCCTCCGCTCTCTCCACTACACCACACTGCCTCCCTCCCAGCCCCTCCGCTCTCACCACTACACCTCCCACTGCCTCCCTCCCAGCCCCTCCGCTCTCACCACTAGCCCCTCCGCTCTCTCCACCACACTGCCTCCCTCCCAGCCCCTCCGCTCTCTCCACTACACCACACTGCCTCCCTCCCAGCCCCTCCGCTCTCACCACTACACCACACTGCCTCCCTCCCAGCCCCTCCGCTCTCACCACTACACCACACTGCCTCCCTCCCAGCCCCTCCAGCTCTCACCACTACACCACACTGCCTCCCTCCCAGCCCCTCCGCTCTCACCACTACACCACACTGCCTCCCTCCCAGCCCCTCCGCTCTCACCACTACACCACACTGCCTCCCTCCCTCCGCTCTCTCCACTACACCACACTGCCTCCCTCCCAGCCCCTCCGCTCTCACCACTACACCACACTGCCTCCCTCCCAGCCCCTCCGCTCTCACCACTACACCACACTGCCTCCCTCCCAGCCCCTCCGCTCTCACCACTACACCACACTGCCTCCCTCCCACCCCCCTCCCGCTCTCCACTACACCACACTGCCTCCCTTCCACTCACCACTACACCACACTGCCTCCCTCCCAGCCTCCCTCAGCTCTCTCCACTACACCACACTGCCTCCCTCCCAGCCCCTCAGCTCTAACCACTACACCCACTGCCTCCCTCCCACTCCACACTGCCTCCCTCCCCCAGCCCCTCCGCTCTCTCCACTACACCACACTGCCTCCCTCCCAGCCCCTCCGCTCTCACCACTACACCACACTGCCTCCCTCCCAGCCTCCCCTCCCAGCCCCTCCGCTCTCACCACTACACCACACTGCCTCCCTCCCAGCTCTCACCCTCACTGCCTCCCTCTCTCCACTACACCACACTGCCTCCCTCCCAGCCCCTCCGCTCTCACCACTACACCACACTGCCTCCCTCCCAGCCCCTCCGCTCTCACCACTACACCACACTGCCTCCCTCCCAGCCCCTCAGCTCTAAGCTCTGTAGTCCTAACTGAGCTCACCTTCAGGATGCAGATGGCTGCCAGGGTGATGCGCACTCCAGAGGGGGGGTTCTGCATGGTCTTCAGCAGGGTGATGTCACTGGCCTTCAGAGTGTCCAGGGCGGTGATGGCGGCGTTGAGGGCCGGCATGGCGATGCTCAGCTTCTGCTCGCATTCCTCCTGTGAGACAGGCAGAGGCCCAAAGTGTGAGGGGGTCAGTGTACACTCACAGTGCGAGGGGGTCAGTGTACAGTGACAGTGCGAGGGGGTCAGTGTACACTCACAGTGCGAGGGCAGGTCAGTGTACACTCACAGTGCGAGGGGATCAGTGTACACTCACAGTGCGAGGGGGTCAGTGTACACTCACAGTGCGAGGGGGTCAGTGTACACTCACAGTGCGAGTGGGTCAGTGTACACTCACAGTGCGAGTGGGTCAGTGTACACTCACAGTGCGAGTGGGTCAGTGTACACTCACAGTGCGAGTGGGTCAGTGTACACTCACAGTGCGAGTGGGTCAGTGTACACTCACAGTGCGAGGGGGTCAGTGTACACTCACAGTGCGAGGGGGTCAGTGTACACTCACAGTGCGAGGGGGTCAGTGTACACTCACAGTGCGAGTGGGTCAGTGTACACTCACAGTGCGAGTGGGTCAGTGTACACTCACAGTGCGAGTGGGTCAGTGTACACTCACAGTGCGAGGGGGTCAGTGTACACTCACAGTGCGAGGGGGTCAGTGTACACTCACAGTGCGAGGGGGTCAGTGTACACTCACAGTGCGAGGGGGTCAGTGTACACTCACAGTGCGAGGGGGTCAGTGTACACTCACAGTGCGAGGGGGTCAGTGTACACTGACAGTGCGAGGGGGTCAGTGTACACTCACAGTGTGAGGGGGTCAGTGTACACTCACAGTGCGAGGGGGGGGTCAGTGTACACTCACAGTGCGAGGGGGTCAGTGTACAGTGACAGTGAGAGGTGGTCAGTGTACACTGACAGTGCGAGGGGGTCAGTGTACAGTGACAGTGCGAGGTGGTCAGTGTACAGTGACAGTGTGAGGGGGTCAGTGTACACTCACAGTGCGGGGGGGTCAGTGTACAGTGACAGTGCAAGGGGGTCAGTGTACACTCACAGTGTGGATTGTAAACCCTGCTATGACAGTAAGAGTGTACCGCAAGTATCAAATACTGCATTCACAATGCACTGGACTGACACGACAAGAACAAAGTCCCCGACAGGCTTCTTGGCACAGCCACCTCTCAAAAATGTTCCCTCCGTTAGGAGGGAATGCTCACCAAATTCCTTCTCACACCCTCATGTGATACCTGTGAGAAAGGGTGTGGCAGACAGTGTAGGGTAGAGAGAAGGGTATCCTTCCTGTCCGAGGTGTCCCACCCTGTCAGTATGGCTGTACCTTGATGGCCTTTGCCTCTTGCGCCGCCCTGTTGGCTGTGGCCTCGTCTGCCTCCACCTCTCTCTTCACCACCCCCACCTCCAGGGTCTCGTCGGCGATGACTGTCAGCAGCTCGGCCGTCTCCTTGCTGCGCTCCATCAGCAGGGGCTTCAGCTCCCGCAGCTCCTCCTGCATCAGCGCGATCTGAAAAGCACAAGGGTGCAGTTACACCCCCAGTACTGCAACGCTACTGGAGTCACAGTGCTGGCACTGACACCCTATACAGGTACACCACAGCTCTTATTGAACTGCATCTCACCTGTGCTGCGGCAAAGTCCAGCTTGTCCAGCCCCACCAGGTAGCGGTTCTTGCTGGTCAGCAGCTCCAGGCGCTTGCTCTCCAGAAGGCTCTTGAAAGTCTTGATGAGCTCCAGGTAGGAGGTGGGCGTGACGTAGGTCCTCCTCTGGAGAGACTCAAAGAATCTGCAGACAGCAGCGTTAACAGAGACCCTGATAACTGTGTGAGTCAGTCTGTGTGTGTGTGTGCGTGTGTGTGTGTGAGTGTGTGTGTGCAATGCACTGCGCTTTAGAACCATGATCAAAGCTCATCATTAACAGAGATCCTGATTGCTATGTGTGTGTGTGTGCAATGCATTGAACTGAAGAAACCTCTGCAGAACCATGAGTAAAGCACAGCATTGGCAACACATTGTCTTGGAACAAAAATTCAGCACAGTAGCACATTGTCATACCATTTGTATTGCAAAACATGTACAGCTGTGGTAACATCTGGCCAATGGCTTATACCAACTTGCTTTCATTGCTCCACATCAAATGTCATCACCATGTGAAAAGACTGAAATTGGAAACATTGCGATCAGCTACACTATATCAGCATGAGTGCAGATCTGTAGCAGACTGTGAAATTGTAAATCATTACTGTAGCATTAGAGGGGGTAACGGGTACCTCTGAGACAGTGTCACCACACTCTGATGGAAGTGCTTGCACATGAAGACAGATGCACTCCTGACTTCCTGTGACATCTCCACGTCGTCCAGGAAGTGATATGCAACCTTCTCCAGGGCGTCCTCAGGCCACGCCTGCCGGGGGACACAGGAAGAGAAAAGGAGGAGAAAAAAGAAAAGGAGAGGAAAAGAAAAACCTGTGTATAACAACCACTCAACAGACAGGAATATACTGCATATCATCAGAGCTGTCATACTGACCACGCAGCACCCAAAACACACGCCTATTGAACAGCAAGAGGAAGCTGGCACTCAACAGACAGGAATATACTGCATATCATCAGAGCTGTCATACTGACCACGCAGCACCCAAAACACACGCCTATTGAACAGCAAGAGGAAGCTGGCACTCAACAGACAGGAATATACTGCATATCATCAGAGCTGTCATACTGACCACACAGCACCCAAAACACACGCCTATTGAACAGCAAGAGGAAGCTGGCACTGAGGAGCCACTGGGACAGTGGCAGAGGTCATAATGTGCATTATAAAGCACAGACGATGGTGTAGGTGGTCACCCGGTAAAGAGAGAGAGATAGGCGGCCCCACCTGGAACCAGTCGATGGTGCAGCAGGTGAGCAGCGCGGGGAAGCAGCGCAGGCGGTTCCGGAATGCCTCTCCGATGGGGCTGAAGGCCAGGGCCATGTGCAGGTTGCTGCGGATGAGCTGAGTGAAGAGACTGTACAGGCTGGCTGGAGAGACAGAGCCACGAGAATCCTCAACTGGGGAAAGCTGCTGCATCTACAGAGAGAGAGAGGGGGAGGGAGAGAGAGACCCTCTCCCCGCCCTTCCCTCTCTGAATGGGGAACTTCCCCTTCCCTCTGGAGGGGTACTCCCCTCCCCCTCCCCCTCCCTCTCTCTTGGGGGAGGGGGGAGGGGAGAGAGGAGGGAGAGAGACACAGAGGGAGGGAGAGAGACACGGAGGGAGGGAGAGGGTGGGGTTCATGAATAAAGACACACTTAAACAACAGCAGGGGTGCTAACCTGATATAATATAATTAATAAAATTCTAGTTAATATCTGTAACTATAAATACAAAGTGCTCCCACCCCAGAGGTAACTGCAAGTCAGTAATTCCTTCCCACTGGGTCACCCAAGTTGAGCAGCTGTCATGCAGACACTGAACGATCAGTGCTTAGGTATGAAAATAATCAAGTAACAGAGTCTGCTTACCCAGTGAACATTTACACTCTCCCGGCTTTAGTAAACACAAGCCTAAGGCAAATGCTTGTGCTGGCCTAGTGTAATCATATCCTAGGAGATGCTGCACAACTACTGAAGTTCATTCAGTAATTCATGCAGGCAAGGATATTTGTACCTTTGTAGAAAGAGCACATGTTATGAGCTGAGCGATTAGGAGTATATTTAAATGGTTTGGGTCTGATTTGTGCTCCTGCTGTGTAACTAACAAGCAGCTGAAAGGAGCCCGAGCACGGCGTGATAGGAAACGTGTCACACTGTGATCCTGGAAGCAGACCGGTTCTATTCGGACTGAGCGGAACAGAATTACCTTCTCAATGATCTCCAGCCACTCCTCCTTATCAAACAGGTTGGGGATGTCGCCCGAGTTCAGGATCGTGTTGATGTCCTCCAAGAAAGACTCGTCCTGTAAGAGAGAAGGGGGGGGGGGGGCAAGGTGAATACAGAGAGAGGGGGGCAAGGTGAATACAGAGAGAGAGGGGGCAAGGTGAATACAGAGAGAGAGGGGGGCAAGGTGAATACAGAGAGAGAGGGGGCAAGGTGAATACAGAGAGAGGGGGGGCAAGGTGAATACAGAGAGAGAGGGGGCAAGGTGAATACAGAGAGAGAGGGGGCAAGGTGAATACAGAGAGAGAGGGGGCAAGGTGAATACAGAGAGAGAGGGGGGCAAGGTGAATACAGAGAGAGAGGGGGCAAGGTGAATACAGAGAGAGAGGGGGCAAGGTGAATACAGAGAGAGAGGGGGCAAGGTGAATACAGAGAGAGAGGGGGGCAAGGTGAATACAGAGAGAGAGGGGGGCAAGGTGAATACAGAGAGAGAGGGGGCAAGGTGAATACAGAGAGAGAGGGGGCAAGGTGAATACAGAGAGAGAGGGGGCAAGGTGAATACAGAGAGAGAGGGGGCAAGGTGAATACAGAGAGAGAGGGGGCAAGGTGAATACAGAGAGAGAGGGGGCAAGGTGAATACAGAGAGAGAGGGAGCAAGGTGAATACAGAGAGAGAGGGGGCAAGGTGAATACAGAGAGAGAGGGGGCAAGGTGAATACAGAGAGAGAGGGGGCAAGGTGAATACAGAGAGAGAGGGGGCAAGGTGAATACAGAGAGAGAGGGGGCAAGGTGAATACAGAGAGAGGGGGCAAGGTGAATACAGAGAGAGAGGGGGGCAAGGTGAATACAGAGAGAGGGGGGCAAGGTGAATACAGAGAGAGAGGAAGGGCAAGGTGAATACAGAGAGAGGGGGGCAAGGTGAATACAGAGAGAGAGGGGGCAAGGTGAATACAGAGAGAGAGGGGGGCAAGGTGAATACAGAGAGAGGGGGGCAAGGTGAATACAGAGAGAGAGGGGGCAAGGTGAATACAGAGAGAGAGGGAGAGAATACAGAGAGAGAGGGGGCAAGGTGAATACAGAGAGAGAGGGGGCAAGGTGAATACAGAGAGAGAGGGGGGCAAGGTGAATACAGAGAGAGAGGGAGGCAAGGTGAATACAGAGAGAGGGGGGGCAAGGTGAATACAGAGAGAGAGGGGGGCAAGGTGAATACAGAGAGAGAGGGGGCAAGGTGAATACAGAGAGAGAGGGGGGCAAGGTGAATACAGAGAGAGAGGGGGCAAGGTGAATACAGAGAGAGAGGGGGGCAAGGTGAATACAGAGAGAGAGGGGAGCAAGGTGAATACAGAGAGAGAGGGGAGCAAGGTGAATACAGAGAGAGAGGGGAATACAGAGAGAGAGGGGAGCAAGGTGAATACAGAGAGAGAGGGGGGCAAGGTGAATACAGAGAGAGAGGCAAGGTGAATACAGAGAGAGAGGGGGCAAGGTGAATACAGAGAGAGAGGGGGCAAGGTGAATACAGAGAGAGAGGGGGCAAGGTGAATACAGAGAGAGAGGAAGGGCAAGGTGAATACAGAGAGAGAGGGGGCAAGGTGAATACAGAGAGAGAGGGGGCAAGGTGAATACAGAGAGAGAGGAAGGGCAAGGTGAATACAGAGAGAGAGGAAGGGCAAGGTGAATACAGAGAGAGAGGAGAGGGCAAGGTGAATACAGAGAGAGAGGGGGCAAGGTGAATACAGAGAGGTGAATACAGAGAGAGAGGGGGCAAGGTGAATACAGAGAGAGGGGGGGCAAGGTGAATACAGAGAGAGAGGGAATACAGAGAGAGAGGGGGCAAGGTGAATACAGAGAGAGAGGGGGCAAGGTGAATACAGAGAGAGAGGGGGCAAGGTGAATACAGAGAGAGGGGGGCAAGGTGAATACAGAGAGAGGGGGAGAGGTGAATACAGAGAGAGAGGGGGCAAGGTGAATACAGAGAGAGAGGGGGCAAGGTGAATACAGAGAGAGAGGGGGCAAGGTGAATACAGAGAGAGAGGCAAGGTGAATACAGAGAGAGAGGAAGGGCAAGGTGAATACAGAGAGAGAGGGGGCAAGGTGAATACAGAGAGAGGGTGGGCAAGGTGAATACAGAGAGAGAGCAAGGTGAATACAGAGGAGGGGGCAAGGTGAATACAGAGAGAGAGGGGGGGGCAATACAGAGAGAGAGGGGGCAAGGTGAATACAGAGAGAGAGGGGGCAAGGTGAATACAGAGAGGGGGGGCAAGGTGAATACAGAGAGAGAGGGGGCAAGGTGAATACAGAGAGGGGAAGGGCAAGGTGAATACAGAGAGAGAGGGGGCAAGGTGAATACAGAGAGAGAGGAAGGGCAAGGTGAATACAGAGAGAGAGGGGGCAAGGTGAATACAGAGAGAGAGGAAGGGCAAGGTGAATACAGAGAGAGAGGGGGCAAGGTGAATACAGAGAGAGAGGGGGCAAGGTGAATACAGAGAGAGAGGGAGAGGTGAATACAGAGAGAGAGGGGGCAAGGTGAATACAGAGAGAGAGGAAGGGCAAGGTGAATACAGAGAGAGAGGAAGGGCAAGGTGAATACAGAGAGAGAGGGGGGCAAGGTGAATACAGAGAGAGAGGGGGCAGAGAGAGAGGGGGCAATACAGAGAGAGAGGAAGGGCAAGGTGAATACAGAGAGAGAGGGGGCAAGGTGAATACAGAGAGAGAGGGGGCAAGGTGAATACAGAGAGAGGGCAAGGGAATACAGCAAGGTGAATATACAGAGAGAGCAAGGTGAATACAGAGAGAGAGGGGGCAAGGTGAATACAGAGAGAGAGGGGGCAAGGTGAATACAGAGAGAGAGGGGGGCAAGGTGAATACAGAGAGAGAGGGAGCAAGGTGAATACAGAGAGAGTGAATACAGAGAGAGAGGGGGCAAGGTGAATACAGAGAGAGAGGGGGCAAGGTGAATACAGAGAGAGAGGAAGGGCAAGGTGAATACAGAGAGAGAGGAAGGGCAAGGTGAATACAGAGAGAGAGGAAGGGCAAGGTGAATACAGAGAGAGAGGGGGCAAGGTGAATACAGAGAGAGAGGGGGCAAGGTGAATACAGAGAGAGAGGGGGCAAGGTGAATACAGAGAGAGAGGAAGGGCAAGGTGAATACAGAATACAGAGAGAGAGGGGGCAAGGTGAATACAGAGAGAGAGGGGGCAAGGTGAATACAGAGAGGGGGGGGGCAAGGTGAATACAGAGAGAGAGGGGGGCAAGGTGAATACAGAGAGGGGGGGGGCAAGGTGAATACAGGACAATCTCACCTGGAAGAGAGAGAGAAGGGGGCAAGGTGAAGACAGGACAGTCTCACCTGGAAGAGAGAGAGAAGGGGGCAAGGTGAATACAGGACAGTCTCACCTGGAAGAGACAGAGTGAGATAGGGGGAAAGGTGAATACAGGACAGTCTCGCATACAGGCTCCCTTCCTGTTCCTGTTGTGTCTGCAATCACTTCCTCTGACCTTGATCTGGTGGTCTGCGAACAGGAAGACAGTGGGGGTGCCATTCTGCCCCACCCCCCTCAGCACATGCCTCAGATCCTCCCTCCATTCGCTCACAGAGTACGACCTCTGAACTTTCACCTGGAACAGCTCCAGCTCTGCCATGAAGGCAGCCAGTCGCGTGACAGACTGCCGTCCGCTCCCTCCGATACCTGAGAGACAGCAGTGTGAACACAAAGAAACAATAACTTTGCAGACTGTCACCGACACAGGAGAAAGCAGGTGTCTATCTCCTCATCCCTCCCCCTGTGTCTCCCTTTCTCACCTATGAGAAGTGCGTGTCCGCCCGGCTGTTTGAAGACCCTGCTGAGTCGAGAGATGTGCTCGATGGCAAACTGGAACATAACCAGGTTCATGGGAGCCTTGCTCAGGACGTTGAACTCCTCCAGGTAGCGCTCCATAGTCTGCAGGGAGAGAGAGGAGTAGCAAGCACACAGACTCTTCTCACCGGTGCATTGGCGTGATAGCGGGCACCGATAAGGGTGCAGTTTTGGGTCATCTGTTATCAGACGTACTGAACACAAGAACAGGATAAACCTTAACATGCGCTTCCGTGAGCTATGCAGGTCCCAGATGTGCAGTTTGGAAAGAAACTTGTTTTCATTGTAAAAAGAACACGTGGTACTACACTGGGTTAGAGCATTCTAAGTTATATTCCTTACTCTCAGTAACCCTATAATCTGGTTGGTTAATGTCAGGAGAGAAACCATTGCAAGGGTGGGGAAGCTTCATTAAACAGAACCCTGTCTGTGTCTCATTCACGTTGTGTTTCTTCTCCTCGGAGAGCAGCAGACCTGTTTCAGCTGGCTGCTGTCCTGGATCTCGTCGTAATGTCGGGGGGCTCCCTCGGTGTTGCGAGGGCTCAGGTAATCCCCGAAAAACAGACCCCTCATGTCCTCCTCCTGGACATCCCGGCCAATCACCATGTGACCAAACAGGCTGGGCATCTTCTCCTTGAACTGGCTCTGCACCACCCCCTGCAGGTCAAACACACACACACAGCGCCATTCACAAGAGGGACAGATTCGCAGAGACAAAAACAACTTCAGGTTAGTTACAAGCCCTAAAAGTGAGTCTAGGGTGTGTTTTTATCCTTTCTGAAAAGATTGTGCTAATGTGAGATTTGGATTAAATAACTTTGAGAATCTAGCCTTAACCCACAAGCTTCAATAATCAAAATATACTCTGTTGAGGAAAATACATTGGGGCACTTTCCCATGAAGAGTATTTGACTGGATCTGAATCATAAGCGCTACAATGTCAATTTAACCTGATGAATAAAACATAACCCAGGACTGCATTTAAAGATCCAGGTGGGTACTTTAGATCTGCAGAGAGTCAGGGTTTATATTTCATTTGATTATTTTATTTGAACTTGTTAAAACCTCACAAACAGGATGTGTATAAATGCTGGAAGTCACAATTGCAAAAAGTTATTAAGTGTAAGTAACCCTCCCTCCATCCTGGCTGCCTCTGACCTTAACGAGCTGGAAGAAGAGCTTCCTGTCCTTGTCGTCGACCAGGCGGTCAGCGAAGACGCGGTGCACCTCATGGATCCAGAGCCGCATAAGCTTGTGGACGCCATCGCTCCCCTCGGGCAGCACCTCTGATGGGAGCAGGAGCAGACCCTGCAGGTGGAGACATAGAGCATTCCCCTGACTGCCTGCTCACTGTGAGTGGAGCTGCAGACCCTACAGGGGGAGACACAGAGCATTCCCCTGACTGCCTGCTCACTGTGAGTGGAGCTGCAGACCCTACAGGGGGAGACACAGAGCATTCCCCTGACTGCCTGCTCACTGTGAGTGGAGCTGCAGACCCTACAGGGGGAGACACAGAGCATTCCCCTGACTGCCTGCTCACTGTGAGTGGAGCTGCAGACCCTACAGGGGGAGACACAGAGCATTCCCCTGACTGTCTGCTCACTGTGAGTGGAGCTGCAGACCCTACAGGGGGAGACACAGAGCATTCCCCTGACTGCCTGCTCACTGTGAGTGGAGCTGCAGACCCTACAGGGGGAGACACAGAGCATTCCCCTGACTGCCTGCTCACTGTGAGTGGAGCTGCAGACCCTACAGGGGGAGACACAGAGCATTCCCCTGACTGTCTGCTCACTGTGAGTGGAGCTGCAGACCCTACAGGGGGAGACACAGAGCATTCCCCTGACTGTCTGCTCACTGTGAGTGGAGCTGCAGACCCTACAGGGGGAGACACAGAGCATTCCCCTGACTGTCTGCTCACTGTGAGTGGAGCTGCAGACCCTACAGGGGGAGACACAGAGCATTCCCCTGACTGCCTGCTCACTGTGAGCGGAGCTGCATACCCTACAGGGGGAGACACAGAGCATTCCCCTGACTGCCTGCTCACTGTGAGTGGAGCTACTGTGCAGGGTGTAAGGTTCTCATACCTGTATGACTCTGGAGAAGTCCCTCAGGTTGAAGGTGTAGTGTGATTTGGAGGGGGTGGGGAGGAAGTTCAGTACAGTCTGTGTGTACACCTCGGTAGTAGCCCAGACTAAGATCTGAAACAAGAACACAACCAGTGGAATGCAGCTACATCAGAGCAGCACAGCAGGTTCTGAAAGTTCACCGCTGTATTTTTTTTCCACAGTGTTTTTGTTGTTTTCCCATGCTTTTCCCATGGTTATACCATGTATCTAGCATAGTTTATCCTGGTTTGCAAAGTTTATTAATACCTTGATGTTCTTTACCATACTTTGATGTTCTTTACAATGCTTGCCTACGCTATACCATGCTTTCACTGTGCTTTATTACTCTTCGTTATGCTTTCATTATGGGGACACTTTTGTAAGGGCTGTTTATTTTCAGCAGAACTGCAACTTCTAAACCACCACTGTCCAATCCTCTTGGCTGAAAGAGACATTGTGATGACCCAAAAATGACAAAGGAATAAAAAAAAGTTAGAGTTGGAGTACACTGTGCTATCTTTGTGCTCATTATTCCAGTTCACTGGTTAAACATTTGTTTTGCACTTTGACTTTAATCAAAAACCACTGCATGGCCACCTCTACTGCCATATTGTGGCTATTATCTTAGTTTAGTGAAACTGAAGGGTTAGATTAGGAAGTTAGGTTAGGGAGTATTGGGGTGAGGTCAGGGAGTATTGGGGTGAGGTCAGGGAGTATTGGGGAGTTAGGTCAGGGAGTATTGGGGAGTTAGGCCAGGGAGTATTGGGGAGTTAGGTCAGGGAGTATTGGAGTGTTAGGTCAGGGAGTATTGGGGTGAGGTCAGGGAGTATTGGGGTGTTAGGTCAGGGAGTATTGGGGTGTTAGGTCAGGGAGTATTGGGGAGTTAGGTCAGGGAGTATTGGGGAGTTAGGTCAGGGAGTATTGGGGAGTTAGATCAGGGAGTATTGGGTGAGGTCAGGGAGTATTGGGGAGTTAGGCCAGGGAGTACTGGGGAGTTAGGTCAGGGAGTATTGGGGTGAGGTCAGGGAGTATTGGGGGGTTAGGTCAGGGAGTATTGGGGTGAGGTCAGGGAGTATTGGGGTGTTAGGTCAGGGAGTATTGGGGTGTTAGGTCAGGGAGTATTGGGGTGTTAGGTCAGGGAGTATTGGGGGGTGAGGTCAGGGAGTATTGGGGTGTTAGGTCAGGGAGTATTGGGGAGTTAGGTCAGGGAGTATTGGGGTGAGGTCAGAGAGTATTGGGCAGTTAGGTCAGGGGGTATTGGGGAGTTAGGTCAGGGAGTATTGGGGAGTTAGGTCAGGGAGTATTGGGGTGAGGTCAGGGAGTATTGGGGAGTTAGGTCAGGGAGTATTGGGGTGAGGTCAGGGAGTATTGGGGTGTTAGATCAGGGACTACTGGGGTGAGGTCAGAGAATATTGGGGTGGGATCAGGGAGTGTGGGGGTGCTCTTACCCTGGAGTAGCGCTTGAGGGAGTTCTCGAAGCCCCTGTTGAAATGCCAGTCCATGACAGGCTGGAAGATGGATTTCATTGTGTCCTCACTGAAGGCATCTATTGAAATGACATTGAAGTGCCGGAGGAATCTGGGAGTCACTGCTTGCCTCCCTCCACTTGGGGGAGCCATTGCCACAACTATAGAGGTGTCCTGGATGTGCAGCATGCTGCTGTCCTTCCTGCAGAGACACAGGGACAGGAGCAATGGGTGCCACAGGCCTGTGTTTGTGGTCATGTACAAGGATACAAGTTCCTTCTGTTCATTTATTAGAGCAATGACTCGTTACAGTTGTGCATGTTTACATGGTGGAGGGCGTGTTTACATGGTGGAGGGCGTGTTTACATGGTGGAGGGCGTGTTTACATGGTGGAGGGCGTGTTTACATGGTGGAGGGCGTGTTTACATGGTAGAGGGGGTATTTACATGGTAGAGGGGGTATTTACATGGCTGGGATCAGATGTGTACAGGTGATGCCTGATAAATGAATGTCTATCTGTGTAGCGGTTGTCTGAAACGATCGTAAGTTTTGTGTAATTCACAGTGACGGTACAGTGGGCTCCCTGCAGGGGGCACTGACCTGTCGAAGCAATAGCCATGCTCGGTACACTGCCGCAGCAGCTCGATGGGTGGTTGGGCTCCGTAACGCTCCTTGGTAGGCATGCTGAGGTCATCGACGAAGAGAAGGACACGCCTCCCAGGAGGGGCTCCGTACACCCCCTTCCTGTGCCTGCAAGGGAGGGGGGGGGGGGTTACTGTCATTGACAACACTGATAGACTGGACACTGGAGCACTGCTGGAATCATACAGAGTGGACACTTCGTTAAGAAAACCTGGCCTCTATGTGGGAATGTTCTGCCGCAGCCTGCACACTATCTGCATTCAGAACTTATTGGTTTATTTAAATATCACGAGACCATATTCTTACCCATGTGAACTAAACCCAAAATGCTCAGGGCCTCATATACAGTACCATATGTGACATACCAAGCTATTGAGTTTTTTTGCGTACGATGTTTCTGGTTTGTTAACTTTACTGCCTTCTTACTATATAAAAATTCATGCAATGACGATTTGGAGAAGATAGCTGGTCCCATCCAAAGGGGCATCACATCTAGAGCTTGCAGGCCTGTCAGCAGTGTTGGGACAGGAGTCTGGGCTCTACCTCTCCAGCTTGGTGAGCAAGACGTCCTGAACCTGGCTGGCAGAGGTCTGGGCGGAGAAGCTGAGCTGGCAGACGGAGTATTTCTCAGGGGGCAGCTGGCCCAGGAAGCTGTTGGTGATAGCTGTCTTTCCCGTGCCTGTGGGTCCTACGAAGAGCAGCGGCTTGTCCCGCAGCAGCAGCTTCTCCAAGAAGTACTTCTGAACCGTAGTCTCCGTCGTGGCCACAATGATGTCACTGAGCTGTGAGGGAGCAGGGAGAGACAGAGCTCACACAGGCACATTGAGGGACAGAGCCCCCTGCTGTACATTATTAAAACATACAAATAATGAATAAAGAGAGGAGGCCGTTTGTCCCAGCAGTGCTCGCCCAGCTCCTAGCAGCTGATTGATCCCAAACCTCTATCAAGTCGGGTCTTAAAGGATCTCAGTGATTCAGCATCAGCAGTGTGGCTAGGTAACCCATTCCATATCCTCCCCACTGTGTGAAGAAGGGTCTCCTCCCCTCTGTCCTTTGTAGATAGGTTTTTAAAGGTGTACTAACAAGGAATTATGTTTTTGTATATCTCTCATTAGAATAACATTATTTTCATTATAGTTTTTCTCTTTATTTTTCAAAATTTATTTGACTTGGGCGATGCTTATTTTCCACAGCACTATAAGGTCACTTCCTGTGTTCCTAGTAATACAATAGGACACCACATTCCTCTCCATACTGCATTTCAAGTTACACACAGGAAACTATGTAGAGTCAGGAGGGGTCCTATTACCTGTAACACGGGAAATTAATGGGGGTGAGGAAACTTCCATCAAACTTACTGTGCTGTGAGAGCAGGAGGTTAAAGCTTTGCGAATTGGGGGCCCTGTTACAAAACAAGTTCATTAAGGGAAACTTATGAGTTAATAGGGGGATGATGTTCCAAATTCTGCAGGTGTAAAATGAGGAAGATCACCTGCTGAATCAAAAGAGATAAATGTTGCACATCTTTCTAATAGCGCAGAGAGGGAACAAACGCAATTCTGCAATTCTGTGTTGGGAGGGATTTGTCTCAGTGCTGCAGGGAGCCGCTAACCTGGATTAGTGCAACAAAATGCAGCTATTTTTTCTCCTGCTGCAGTGTGTGCTGAACAGAGCTAAAAGAAGAGAAGAGAAGAGAAGAGAAGGAGAGGAGTGGAGAAATGAAGAGAAGAGGAGAGGAGAGAACAGAAGAGGAGAGAGAAGGAGATAAGAAGAGAAGAGAAGAGAAGAGAAGCTATCCAGGGCATTCTAGCTCTTACCTGGAGATGCAGGCCCTTATCACCAGTCTTATCACCCAGGGACAGGGTCACAGCAAAAACAAAGAAATAAACAGTTAGTTTACAAATGAGAACAAGAACAGGGTGTCCTACAAGCACAGAGCACATTTATTATAGTAGTCAAATGCTTCAGACCATGCATAGCCTAGTTCCACAGCTCCCTTCTATAACATGCATGTCACAGATCAGGTACCTTATAATTCAGCCCGCTAGTTAACCCACGATTGTCCAGGTACACCCGAGCAGGGTGGGACAGATCACTTCAAATGCTGGGGGCCGTTTGGCTACTAGCTTTCAAAAAAATTTTTCAAAAGGGGACAATATGAGGAGTTAGTTCTCTGGTCCTGTATGGAGACAGGGTACCCCCTGCCTGTGTGTATTTGGTTTATTGTGTTGTTATTATTATTTTAAATGTATTTGTCTAGTGTGTAAAACACAATGTTTAATATTGTTGTTTTAGAACATGGGAGAATTAAAATTCCCCATTCAGCTAAACGCATGTAGAATGTGACCGTCTCCAGGTTGATTAATTTATTCAGTAATCTGTTCACATCTATAAACACTCTCAGCTTTGGCTGAACGGGTTAGTGTGTTCGAGGGGGAATGAAAGACGCGAGTCATGAGGTAAAGAGAAAAGCTCAAATCAAATATCACAACTGCTACCCATGCTGGTTTTACACCAGCACACTGCTGTTGAGAGCTAGGCTCTGTTCTGCTCAATTCAATTCTGGCCATCATATCATAACATAACTGCATGCTGGTTTGGTTTTACACCAGCACACTGCCTGTTGAGAGCTAGGTTCTGCCTGTCTCAATTCTGGCCATCATCAAATATCATAACTGCTACCCATGCTGGTTTTACACCAGCACGCTGCCTGTTGAGAGCGGGGTTCTGCCTGTCTCAATTCTGGCCATTTTCTTTTGTATAAGTGTTTGTCTTTTGTTCAACCTTTTCATTTGTAATAAATGAGCGCATCAGCGCTTCACTAGCAGTACTGTGTCTGTATACTCCTCACCCTCAAGCCATCCTGTTCACAGCTGCACACACATTGCTTGTGCATGCTTTGTTTCATGTAATGGGTTTTTTTTTTATTATCTTTAACAGACAACACCTCAAGCCATCCTGTTCACAGCTGCACACACATTGCTTGTGCATGCTTTGTTTCATGTAATGGGTGTTTTTTTTATTATCTTTAAATTGTGAGAGGGGAGCTAGAGAGGACATAAGAACATAAGAACATAAGAAAGTTTACAAACGAGTGGAGGCCATTCGGCCCATCTTGCTCGTTTGGTTGTTAGTAGCTTATCGATCCCAAAATCTCATCAAGCAGCTTCTTGAAGGATCCCAGGGTGTCAGCTTCAACAACATTACTGGGGAGTTGATTCCAGACCCTCACAATTCTCTGTGTAAAGAAGTGCCTCCTATTTTCTGTTCTGAATGCCCCTTTGTCTAAACTCCATTTGTGACCCCTGGTCCTTGTTTCTTTTTTCAGGCTGAAAAAGTCCCTTGGGTCGACACTGTCAATACCTTTTAGAATTCTGAATGCTTGAATTAGGTCGCCATGTAGTCTTCTTTGTTCAAGACTGAACAGATTCAATTCTTTTAGCCTGTCTGCATATGACATGCCTTTTAAGCCCAGAATAATTCTGGTCGCTCTTCTTTGCACTCTTTCTAGAGCAGCAATATCTTTTTTATAGCGAGGTGACCAGAACTGCACACAATATTCAAGATGAGGTCTTACTAGTGCATTGTACAGTTTTAACATTACTTCCCTTGATTTAAATTCAACACTTTTCACAATGTATCCGAGCATCTTGTTAGCCTTTTTTATAGATTCCCCACATTGTCTAGATGAAGACATTTCTGAGTCAACAAAAACTCCTAAGTCTTTTTCATAGATTCCTTCTCCAATTTCAGTATCTCCCATATGATATTTATAATGTACATTTTTATTTCCTGCGTGCAGTACCTTACACTTTTCTCTATTAAATGCCATTTGCCATGTGTCTGCCCAGTTCTGAATCTTGTCTAGATCATTTTGAATGACCTTTGCTGCTGCAACAGTGTTTGCCACTCCTCCTATTTTTGTGTCGTCTGCAAATTTAACAAGTTTGCTTACTATACCAGAATCTAAATCATTAATGTAGATTAGGAATAGCAGAGGACCTAATACTGATCCCTGTGGTACACCACTGGTTACCACGCTCCATTCTGAGGTTTTTCCTCTAATCAGTACTTTCTGTTTTCTACATGTTAACCACTCCCTAATCCATGTACATGCGTTTCCTTGAATCCCAACTGCGTTCAGTTTGAGAATTAATCTTTTGTGTGGGACTTTGTCAAAAGCTTTCTGGAAATCTAAATAAACCATGTCATATGCTTTGCAATTATCCATTATCGATGTTGCATCCTCAAAAAAATCAAGCAAGTTAGTTAGACACGATCTCCCTTTCCTAAAACCACGTTGACTGTCTCCCAGGACCCTGTTACCATATAGGTAATTTTCCATTTTGGATCTTATTATAGTTTCCATAAGTTTGCATATAATAGAAGTCAGGCTTACTGGTCTGTAGTTACCTGGTTCAGTTTTGAACTCCATGCAGTACCAGGGATTCATACAGTACCAGGGAACTAACTCCATATAGGACCAGAGAACTAACTCCATACAGTACCAGGGAACTAACTCCATATAGGACCAGAGAACTAACTCCATACAGGACCACAGAACTAACTCCATACAGGACCATACAGAACTAACTCCATACAGGACCACAGAACTAACTCCATACAGGACCACAGAACTAACTCCATACATTTCCAGGGAACTTCATACAATAAATGCCAGGGAACTATTTACAGAAAATGCCAGGGAACTATTTACATAGAATGCCAGGAGCTATTTTCTGTGTGCATAAAATGCCAGTGAGTGCACTATACACATAAAATGCCAGGAAATAGAACTACATTAAGTAAGGCAGCACGGACACCTCAACCCTCCTTTCGTCCCTTGCTGTTGTTGTGGTGAAGAAAATCTACTTGCTTTAAAATGTTTTAGTTTCTTAATTTTCTTTAAGTTGGTAATAGCCATCTCTTCCGAACAGCAGACAATGCAGAATGAATTTGGAATGACAGCACAATGTAACACAATTTTTGTTCCTGGGTAGTAAGTGTTATTTCCCAATTGCTTATGCCTCAAAAGTATAGAAAATGGCTATTATTCCCCACAAACTTTGCTTTTGTGACCAGGACAGTGATATTTCAAAATATTACTATTTCCGATGGGAAAACGGGCAAATGTGTGTCTTTTCGTTCACATAAAGTCAGAAAAAAACAACATATGAATCCAAATTAACAGGTATTTATACTAAAGTAATACAAAAATGACTACAAAAGATTTAGAAGTGAGTAGTTTTTCGAGATTTACGATTATACTGTATTTTGAAATATCACTGTCCTGGTCACAAAAGCAAAGTTTGTGGGGAATAATAGCCATTTTCTATTCTTTTGAGGCATAAGCAATTAGGAAATAACACTTACTACCCAGGAACCAAAAAAAATAGAAATTGTTACACGGTGTAATTTCCGCTCTTCTACCTTAATTTGACTGGCTGGTGCGTGTTACTATGGAAACAAGAAAAAGGTTCTAGTTCCACAAAAGGAATGGCTTAGCGAGATCAATAGTGTGGTGCAGATTCTGACAGTGGAGCAGGAAGCCTTCATTACAGAACTGAAATTCTTAGTCACTAATGTGGCGACTTTATGGTAAAATCTACTGGCCATACAAAAATTGAAGGTCGCATTTGGCAACCTAATTTAAACCACCCTGCACCCGAGGCACGTCTACACAGCTCTTCACCCTCCTCACAACAGAAAGCTATTCCATAGAGGCACATCTACACAGCTCTGCATCCTTCTCACAACTGAGAGATATTCCATAGAGGTACGTCTACACAGCTCTGCATCCTTCAAACAACTGAGAGATATTCCATAGAGGCACATCTACACAGCTCTGCATCCTTCTCACAACTGAGAGATATTCCATAGAGGCACATCTACACAGCTCTGCATCCTTCAAACAACAGAGAGATATTCCATAGAGGCACGTCTACACAGCTCTGCATCCTTCAAACAACTGAGAGATATTCCATAGAGGCACATCTACACAGCTCTGCATCCTTCAAACAACAGAGAGATATTCCATAGAGGCACATCTACACAGCTCTGCATCCTTCAAACAACAGAGAGATATTCCATAGAGGCACATCTACACAGCTCTGCATCCTTCAAACAACAGAGAGATATTCCATAGAGGCACATCTACACAGCTCTGCATCCTTCTCACAACTGAGAGATATTCCATAGAGGCACGTCTACACAGCTCTCCACCCTCCTCACAACAGAGAGATATTCCATAGAGGCACGTCTACACAGCTCTGCATCCTTCAAACAACTGAGAGATATTCCATAGAGGCACGTCTACACAGCTCTGCATCCTTCTCACAACAGAGAGATATTCCATAGAGGCACATCTACACAGCTCTGCATCCTTCAAACAACTGAGAGATATTCCATAGAGGCACATCTACACAGCTCTGCATCCTTCAAACAACTGAGAGATATTCCATAGAGGCACGTCTACACAGCTCTCCACCCTCCTCAACAACAGAGAGATATTCCATAGAGGCACATCTACACAGCTCTGCATCCTTCAAACAACTGAGAGATATTCCATAGAGGCACGTCTACACAGCTCTGCATCCTTCAAACAACAGAGAGATATTCCATAGAGGCACGTCTACACAGCTCTGCATCCTTCAAACAACTGAGAGATATTCCATAGAGGCACGTCTACACAGCTCTCCACCCTCCTCACAACAGAGAGATATTCCATAGAGGCACGTCTACACAGCTCTGCATCCTTCAAACAACTGAGAGATATTCCATAGAGGCACATCTACACAGCTCTGCATCCTTCAAACAACAGAGAGATATTCCATAGAGGCACATCTACACAGCTCTGCATCCTTCAAACAACAGAGAGATATTCCATAGAGGCACATCTACACAGCTCTGCATCCTTCAAACAACAGAGAGATATTCCATAGAGGCACATCTACACAGCTCTGCATCCTTCAAACAACAGAGAGATATTCCATAGAGGCACATCTACACAGCTCTGCATCCTTCAAACAACAGAGAGATATTCCATAGAGGCACATCTACACAGCTCTGCATCCTTCAAACAACAGAGAGATATTCCATAGAGGCAGGTCTACACAGCTCTGCATCCTTCAAACAACAGAGAGATATTCCATAGAGGCACGTCTACACAGCTCTGCATCCTTCAAACAACAGAGAGATATTCCATAGAGGCACGTCTACACAGCTCTGCATCCTTCAAACAACAGAGAGATATTCCATAGAGGCACGTCTACACAGCTCTGCACCCTCCTCACAACAGAGAGATATTCCATAGAGGCACGTCTACACAGCTCTGCATCCTTCAAACAACAGAGAGATATTCCATAGAGGCACGTCTACACAGCTCTGCATCCTTCAAACAACAGAGAGATATTCCATAGAGGCACATCTACACAGCTCTGCATCCTTCAAACAACAGAGAGATATTCCATAGAGGCACATCTACACAGCTCTGCATCCTTCTCACAACTGAGAGATATTCCATAGAGGCACGTCTACATAGCTCTGCATCCTTCAAACAACTGAGAGATATTCCATAGAGGCACGTCTACACAGCTCTGCATCCTTCTAACAACTGAGAGATATTCCATAGAGGCACGTCTACACAGCTCTGCATCCTTCAAACAACAGAGAGATATTCCATAGAGGCATGTCTACACAGCTCTGCATCCTTCAAACAACAGAGAGATATTCCATAGAGGCACGTCTACACAGCTCTGCACCCTCCTCACAACAGAGAGATATTCCATAGAGGCACGTCTACATAGCTCTGCATCCTTCAAACAACTGAGAGATATTCCATAGAGGCAGGAGCTCTACACAGCTCTGCATCCTTCAAACAACTGAGAGAGAACACATAGAGGTGCACGCTCCTCCCGCTATTATATATGTTACAACATAATATTCATATAAATCACGTTGTAGTTAAATGCACTGCTGTATAACTTGATATCTTATTTTTCAGGTTAAAATGGCCTTGGGTGGAGTTTGACTCTTGTTTTCTACACTTCCAGTCTTGTAAAGGGTTAAAGTGGAACATCACCTGTGAATCTGCAATAATAATGCCACCACATAACAGGAAGCTGATCTTCTCATTTATCTGCTGACATGTGAATGAACCCCTGTTAGAACAGTGGCGTAGAACAAAGAGACACACAGAAAGACTTTCCTTGTGGTAGTCTACCAGAGCCCATGCTCCCCTACCTTCATGCAGGGCTCCAGGCTGGCAGGGGCGAGGAGCTCCCTCCACAGGTACCAGGAGGGGACGTTCCTGCGCAAGAACACGTAGTGGAACACGCTGTCCCGCTTGGGCATCTGCAGGGCACGGGGAATCCGGAGCTCTCGGGGGTGGGGCTGCTTGGAATCCTGGTCACAGAGGCTCTTGAAGAACTCGCTGAACCTACAAGCAGTGGAGCAGGAGAGGCGCACAAACACAGGCGCAATTTCAACAGTGATTCTGTGGAGGGGCGGGGTGAGGGGTTCTGCTCCTCAATACTCACTAACCTAACCCCTTAATACTCACTAACCTAACCCCTCAATACTCACTAACCCAACCCCTCAATACTCACTAACCCAACCCCTCAATACTCACTAACCCAACCCCTCAATACTCACTAACCCAACCCCTCAATACTCACTAACCTAACCCCTCAATACTCACTAACCTAACCCCTCAATACTCACTAACCTAACCCCTCAATACTCACTAACCCAACCCCTCAATACTCACTAACCCAACCCCTCAATACTCACTAACCTAACCCCTCAATACTCACTAACCCAACCCCTCAATACTCACTAACCCAACCCCTCAATACTATTCTGTTATTACTAACTGGCCCTCCTGTTCTTGTGCTGGTGTTTTTGGTTCTTTGTTTTTATTCTCTTACTTAAGAGAACATTTTTCAAGGACCAAACTAGATTTAGAAAATCTAAGGGAAAACCAGGAAGTGAAATGAAAAGGATTTTACATCAAACGTTTGAATACCTGCTTGCTATACGAGAGGTTTTTGTTTAGTCTTTGTTTGATCACTACAGATTGCATGCTGTCACATTGTTATTGATGGGTATCGGTAATCGTGCAGGATGTTTTAGAGTTTGTAGGTTCCGTTACATTTTAATTAATACCTAACAACTTAAAACATGTTAAAGAGAATCCGTCTGACAATGTGAGCATCTGCACAGCCCTGCAATAGGTAGGGGGGTTTCTCTCCCTACCGCTGCTTGGAGGAGGCGTCAAGGAGACCCCCCAGTGACCAGACCACGGAGAAAAAGGCTCCGGCCACGATCATGCTGCTGGTCTCCTCCTGCTGTTTCTGCTTGCTGGCCTGGAAGCTTTTTTCCTGCTCGTCCAGAGTCTCGACACAGGCCTCTTCTCTCTCCACTGCAGAGTCCACACTGTTGCAGGAAAGGAGACACATGGTCACAGTGAGGGACAAACTCACTCATCAATACAGACTGTCCACTGGACTGTCCACAGGGGTCAGAGCATCTCAGATGTGGCTCAAACTCCTCTTGTCTAACAGACCCTCGAACACACTTGAGAGATTGTGCGTTTTCCCATTGTAACGATTCCCTGTATATTAATCAGTAAACACAGACACTGTATGACAGCAAACAAACTGGTGCTAAATACCAGAGCGTGTCTTATACAGATCATCAGCATCAATTTAAGGCTGGCGAGCCTGATTCACTGCTCTCTGTAAACCAGTAGACTGAAGATAATCCCTCTTTCTTGCAACAGCCTCAGTTCAAACCGATCAATTACAAGCTGCCAGCCGCCTATCACTGCAGGGGATGCTCCAGAGCTCCACTACTATCACACTCTATTTTACACACCAGAGAAAAAGGGTAATGGTTTCAGGAAGCATCTGAAATCATTAAAACTTGAAATCAATAAGACACCCCGAGTTTCACCTCTGCAGGGGCTGTATAGTAAATCACAGCCAGAGGCAGCACTATTTTCAGCTTCCTAGAGTATACAAATTCTAGAATACTCCTTCTAGCGGATTTTTAAATCAGACCATTTCAGCATGTGTTTGAGGATTCAGAGAAGTTGAAATTCCTTTCAGTGCACACATAAGGTTACAGATTTACTGCAATTTTTCAGCGTTTTTGACAAAACAAAAAACTAAGGCTATCATGTTACAAAACTAGTGATGAGTCACTCAAAAGGTTATCTAAGAGCTTGAAAGTTGGTAATTTTGTAAAAATATAAAAATGTACCACAATCTCCCCCCCCCCCCCCCCCCCCCCCATCCTGATGATGGTTCCTGATCTCAGCCAGCAGGCACTGGTAGAGCTTGAGCAGGGCGGAGGTGAGGTGCATCGGGGATGACTGCACCACCAGGCGGCATCGCTTCTGGATGAAGTCCAAACATGGTGGAAGCAGCCACTCACACAGCAGCTGCATCACAAGCAGAGGAGCTCTGCATGAGTGATCCCCCCAGCACTCAGAAACATGCAGCAACACACAGGCAGAGGAGCCCTGTATGAGTGATCCCCCCAGCACTCAGAAACATGCAGCAACACACAGACAGAGGAGCCCTACATGAGTGATCCCCCCAGCACTCTGAAACATGCAGCAACACACAGGCAGAGGAGCCCTGCATGAGTGATCCCCCCAGCACTCTGAAACATGCAGCAACACACAGGCAGAGGAGCCCTGTATGAGTGATCCCCCCCAGCACTCTGAAACATGCAGCACCTGGATTTATTACTGCAGTGAATTACTCACTCAGCTCCTTACCTTTACCAAGTGCTTCTGCTCCGAGGTCAGGAAATGGGGCAGCTTGGTTTCCAGCCAGGACTGGACTAACGGCTCCCAGCCCAGGTCCATGGGCTCCATGTATATCATCCCACACCTGGAGACACAGTCACTGCACAGTCAGTCTCCCCAACACAGACACAGCACGCTCCTCCTGCACACTCTTGTTTCTGTTTGCCATGCTTTTCACGTGTCTCTCCATACACTGCATGTACTTCTCTGTGATTTTCACTATGCTTTTATGTATTTGTACTGTGGTACAGTGCTGCAAACTTTCATAAAGGAAGACAACAAGTTCCACTAAACTTCTTTACAATCTTAGGGAAGACCTGGTGAGAAAGCATGCGTTGTGCATTGTACTGTCTGGCAGCATTCTTGTGTGCCAGTGTATCAGTGTATGTCAGTGTCGTTGTGTCAGCGTGTTCTCGTGTCCCTCTGTCAGTGTGTCCCAGTGTCAGTGTGTCCTTTTGTCAGTGTCCCAATGCCAGTGTGTCAGTGTGTCCCTGTGCCAGAGTCCCTGTGTCAGTGTCTCTCTGTGCCAGTGTGTCCTTGTGCCAGTGTGTCAGTGTCTCCATGTGTCAGTGTGTCCCTGTGCCAGTGTGTCAGTGTGTCCCTGTACCAGTGTGTTCCTATACCAGTGTGTCCCTGTGCCAGTGTGTTCCTATACCAGTGTGTCCCTGTGCCAGTGTGCCCGTGTGTCCCTGTGCCAGTGTGTCAGTGTGTCCCTGTACCAGTGTGTTCCTGTACCAGAGTGTCCCTGTGCCAGTGTGTCAGTGTCTCCCTCTGTCAGTGTGTCCCTGTGCCAGTGTGTCAGTGTGTCCCTGTGCCAGTGTGTCAGTGTCTCCCTGTGTCAGTGTGTCCCTGTGCCAGTGTGTCAGTGTGTCCCTGTGCCAGTGTGTCAGTGTGTCCCTGTGCCAGTGTCAGTGTGTCCCTGTGCCAGTGTGTCAGTGTGTCCCTGTGCCAGTGTGTCAGTGTGTCCCTGTGCCAGTGTGCCAGTGTGTCCCTGTGCCAGTGTGTCAGTGTGTCCCTGTGCCAGTGTGTCAGTGTGTCCCTGTGCCAGTGTGTCAGTGTGTCCCTGTACCAGTGTGTTCCTGTACCAGAGTGTCCCTGTGCCAGTGTGCCAGTGTGTCCCTGTGCCAGTGTGTCAGTGTCTCCCTGTGTCAGTGTGTCCCTGTGCCAGTGTGTCAGTGTGTCCCTGTACCAGTGTGTCAGTGTCTCCCTGTACCAGTGTGTCCCTGTGCCAGTGTGTCAGTGTGTCCCTGTACCAGTGTGTTCCTGTACCAGAGTGTCCCTGTGCCAGTGTGCCAGTGTGTCCCTGTGCCAGTGTGTCAGTGTCTCTCCCTGTGCCAGTGTGTCAGTGTGTCCCTGTGCCAGTGTGTCAGTGTGTCCCTGTGCCAGTGTGCCAGTGTGTCCCTGTGCCAGTGTGTGTGTCTCCCTGTGTCAGTGTGTCCCTGTGCCAGTGTGTCAGTGTGTCCCTGTGCCAGTGTGTCAGTGTGTCCCTGTGCCAGTGTGCACGTGTGTCCCTGTGCCAGTATGTCAGTGTCTCCCTGTGCCAGTGTGTCAGTGTGTCCCTCTACCAGTGTGTTCCTGTACCAGAGTGTCCCTGTGCCAGTGTGCCCGTGTGTCCCTGTACCAGTGTGTTCCTGTACCAGAGTGTCTCTGTGCAAGTGTGTCCCTGTGTCCCTTTGCATACTGACCTGCTGACCGTGGCCGGAGAGGCCTGCTCCAGGTCCAGCACCTCGAAGATAATGTTCTGTTGGGGACTCATCTGAATGATCTCCCCGCTCATCAGACACAGCTGCCAGGCACAAGAACAGCACACGACTATGTTACAACCTACAGAGTGGCCAGTCCAGTCTAATCCATCTGAAACTATATATCTGGGTTGTTCAGAGTAATTGCCTCCCTGCCTGAACAGAAACAAATGTGTGGGCATTCGGCATGTTGTCAGGGTTTTCTCTTTCATTGCACACATTCAGCCATTATGTGTATGTGTATGCTATGTAATATATATAGCATTATGTTATATATTATCTATATATATATATATATATATAGCCTCTGGAAAAATTAAGAGACCACTGCAAAATTATCAGTTTCTCTGGTTTTACTATTTATAGGTATGTGTTTGGGTAAAATGAACATTTTTGTTTTATTCTATAAACTACTGACAACATTTTTCCCAAATTCCAAATAAAAATATTGTCATTTAGAGCATTTATTTGCAGAAAATGACAACTGGTCAAAATAACAAAAAAGATGCAGTGTTGTCAGACCTTGAATAATGCAAAGAAAATAAGTTCATATTCATTTTTAAACAACACAATACTAATGTTTTAACTTAGGAAGAGTTCAGAAATCAATATTTGGTGGAATAACCCTGATTTTCAAGCACAGCTTTCATGCGTCTTGGCATGCTCTCCACCAGTCTTTCACATTGATGTTGGGTGACTTTATGCCACTCCTGGTGCAAAAATTCAAGCAGCTCAGCTTTGTTTGATGGCTAGTGACCATCCATCTTCCTCTTGATCACATTCCAGAGGTTTTCAATGGGGTTCAGGTCTGGAGATTGGGCTGGCCATGACAGGGTCTTGATCTGGTGGTCCTCCATCCACACCTTGATTGACCTGGCTGTGTGGCATGGAGCATTGTCCTGCTGGAAAAACCAATCCTCAGAGTTGGGGAACATTGTCAGAGCAGAAGGAAGCAAGTTTTCTTCCAGGACAACCTTGTACTTGGCTTGATTCATGCCAAAGCTGCCCGATTCCAGCCTTGCTGAAGCACCCCCAGATCATCACCGATCCTCCACCACATTTCACAGTGGGTGCGAGACACTGTGGCTTGTAGGCCTCTCCAGGTCTCCGTCTAACCATTAGACGACCAGGTGTTGGGCAAAGCTGAAAATTGGACTCATCTGGGGGTGCTTCAGCAAGGCTGGAATCGGGCAGATTTGTCTTTGTGAAGGGCGCATGAATCAAGCCAAGTGCAAGGTTGTCCTGGAAGAAAACTTGCTTCCTTCTGCTCTGACAATGTTCCCCAACTCTGAGGATTGGTTTTTCCAGCAGGACAATGCTCCATGCCACACAGCCAGGTCAATCAAGGTGTGGATGGAGGACCACCAGATCAAGACCCTGTCATGGCCAGCCCAATCTTCAGACCTGAACCCCATTGAAAACCTCTGGAATGTGATCAAGAGGAAGATGGATGGTCACTAGCCATCAAACAAAGCTGAGCTGCTTGAATTTTTGCACCAGGAGTGGCATAAAGTCACCCAACATCAATGTGAAAGACTGGTGGAGAGCATGCCAAGACGCATGAAAGCTGTAATTGAAAATCAGGGTTATTCCACCAAATATTAATTTCTGAACTCTTCCTAAGTTAAAACATTAGTATTGTGTTGTTTAAAAATGAATCTGAACTTATTTTCTTTGCATTATTCGAGGTCTGACAACACTGCATCTTTTTTGTTATTTTGACCAGTTGTCATTTTCTGCAAATAAATGCTCTAAATGACAATATTTTTATTTGGAATTTGAGAGAAATGTTGTCAGTAGTTTATAGAATAAAACAAAAATGTTCATTTTACCCAAACACATACCTATAAATAGTAAAACCAGAGAAACTGATCATTTTGCAGTGGTCTCTTAATTTTTTCCAGAGCTGTATATATATATATATATATATATATATATATATATATATATATATATATATATATATATATATTATAGAATATATATATAGAAGCATGTAACAAACTTTTAATTGTTTTGTAGGATATGCACCGCAAGCATTGGGGGAGCAGCTGGTCGTCGCTACACGCCTCTGAAAGCCTGCAGGTAACTTCACTGTGTTGAAGCGAGAGGTTCTGGTGTCAGGCAGAGATGGACGTTTACCTTCTTATTGTCGTCGAGGACGGTGTTCATATTCTCAACCCAGACCGCGTCCACAGGCCCGTCGAACACGCACCACTTCCTGTCCGGGGTCGGGCTGGTGGCGTGCTTCCGGAACACATTGGCCAGGACCCCTGGGGGGCAGCAAGCGTCAGTCATTGGGGTTTACTGCTTGGAATCCAACAGGAGCTGAAGATTACTTAAAGTCTCGGCTTGTCGGTCAAATTGACTTAAGGGGTTGATCTTATCAACCTGTAACTTTCAATGGACATTTTCTTTGCTCGTAATTCTAGTGTTCAATTGTTTTTAATTACCATAGATACGCTGATAATTGACTATATGTAATTAATCTAATTAAACACATGCATTACCGTGAGGACAACTAGAAGTGGAATTCTGTATTTAAAATGGTGGATGTTCCCAATATTTTCAAAAATGTTTTGCTGAAAATATAATACTGTAAAGGCATAAATATTTGTGACCAAAATATTTGGCGAATCACACCCTTAAAACCTATTTTGCTCCAGAAATGCTGGCGACCTGTTGCAATACACAAAGTTACTGGAATTTGATATTCCTGCCAAAAACGTTTGTGTTTTTTTTTTTTTCCATGTATAAAAAAACACATAATAAAGGCTTTCAAATATTTATGGCTTTACTATATATATTGGCTATTCGTTAAAAAAAAAAAAAAAAAACAGTGGAAATGGGTATCTGGTAAAAGGTTAAAGCTATGCTAAAAAGGGCATCACAATACATTGTATTACCTAGGAGTCCTATTATCACTCCCCCCATTTGCTGAGCTGAAATAGGTTTTGTATTTTTAACTTAAATTAGAATTAACTTAAATTCAATTCTCAGAATGCCTTTTGCACAAACCCGGCTGTAGAGCTTCCAAATAAAATAAAAAGCTAATGGGACCATAACTAAAACAAATAACAAATAACACTGCATTAAAAACTGCTGCAGTGCTAAAAACCTCAATCAGTCAAGGGTAACAAGCTTTCTGCTCCTTGCGAGGGAATAATGCCGCTGATGGAGACTGTGCATTGATTGTGTTATGACAGGTACGGATCACAGCAATTGCACGGCTAGAGCTCGCCTCTTTCCATCACACCAAATTGACTGCTAGATTACAAACCCCAAATCAATTTCGCAAAGGCAATAGCACGGCGGGCTGGGAGATGGGAAACGGCTGCCTGACTTAACTGAACATAATGCATTATTAAAGCATGGGAAGAGATGATAAAATAAGAAATATGAAATGTGAAACAGAGCAGAGGTATCCAATTGGTTATCTCTAACTAGAATTGTGATTAACACATTGTCTCATCGTACAACTGAGGACACACCTGGTATCAATTGCACATGTTTAAGAAGGCTGTTACCTTATATAACTAAAGGTGTACTTTAGAACAGGGCATGAATATCCATGTAATTACATGGTAATAATTGGGTAACTACTAGGGGTGGGTATTGGGACTGAGGATTCCTATTGCAATATATTGCAGTACTGAAGACAATATTGCAATATTTTGCAATACGTATTGGAATTCGATGCCAAATGATGCTGATTTCTTTGCTAACAAAATAAATCTACATATATAAACTGTGCTTGTTGTCGTTTTTATGGAATTTAAAGTATTAGAATGTAAGAAGACCCATGAGACTCTCCTACGAAATCCCAGGAACTCATTTTTGGCCCCTCTGCAGTACATGCAGGTGCCCCCAATTTGAAAAACAGAAAAACTGTGCTGGTTTGAAAGCTATTTAAAATTCTTTCTAAACATTGATTTTAAAGTCGTTTTTTATGTTTTATTATAAATAATATATTTATTTAGATTTTATATTAAACATGTTTTTCAAAAGTGCATCCTATGTGGCCATAAACACGAGTTTAAAGCTGCTGTATGTATTGGTCTGTGCAGAGAACCGGGGTCTGGAATAAACGACTGATCTTGCTTTTAAGATCCAGTATATATACAGAAGCATACACACGTGCTACACGTTTATTTTAAAATAAAATAAATACTGGTAAGTAATGTTATAAACTATTTATTTATGTATCTGCTTTGCTTGTTTTTTTCTTGCAACTTTCAGTACCAGAACCGCTGTTTTCTTATCTGATGAGATCAGGGCAGAGTCAGGGAAAAAAAAGATATTCAGAATATAGTGCAAAATTACATTGTCTAGAACTGTTGGCATATAGACTTAAAAAATACATGTAAAAACAATTAAAATTGAACGGATGCAGTTCTTAAATTGGAGACAAATAAAAAATAGCTGAGCATTGGTGCAAGTCGTAATTTTATTGCATGCAGAGCTCCAGAAAAAAGACGGGGGGTCCAGACAGGTCCAGACAGGTCCGGACGGGGAACGTGATATACTATACAGGACATTGCGATGATTGAAGACAGACATCTCTGTGTGCTTCTGCCACATTTTCTTTTGTGTTAGCATTGTTCGCAATACCAGTTCTCAATGGAAGTGATTATCACATGAGATAATAGCCAACATTTTCTAGCAGACATATTCCTGAATCAGTTTAACCAAAAATACCAGTATTGATGTTCAAATACCGGTTATTGTATTGCCTGATGAATATCGCAATATACCCGTATAGCAGTATTATCACACACCCCTAATAACTACTAATACTAATTACACACTTAATACAGCAGTAGTTACCATGTTACTAGGGGGTAGTTATCAAGTTATTACCTCGTAATTACATGCATATTTATGCTCCATAATCTAACATGCTTCAGAAAACAAGCATTTTGGTACAGCTGCCCATCTGTATGTTCACTATTCCAGTTTTCTTTTAAAAAAGTAAATGTCAGGAAAAAAATATTTTTTATTTATTTATTTATTTTGAGAAAGGCCTAACGCTCATAAAAAGCGTAGTGACTATACATCTACCACCCGATCAGTCCCCGTTACATTAAAATTACGGTCCCGTAGGGTTCCCCCTGGTGACTGACCATCGCTCCACTCGTGCGAGACCGCGTCGTAGCTGCCATAGAGCTGCGCCATGGAGACGGCCTTGGGGTTGATGATGACACGGTCGACCCGGTGCTCCTCCCTCAGCCCCCGCTCCTCCAGCAGCGCCAGCACCCCCGACAGCACCCGCAAAGCTGACGACTTCCCCCCCAGCGGCCCGCCAACCAGCATGAAGCCGTGCCGTACCTGCATCATCTCATACACCTGCAACACAACAACATCATCTCATACACCTGCAACACAACGACATCATCTCATACACCTGCAACACAACGACATCATCTCATACACCTGCCATACAACGACATCATCTCATACACCTGTAACACAACACCATCTCATACACCTGCCATACAACGACACCATCTCATAGACCTGCAACACAACGACATCATCTCATAGACCTGCAACACAACGACATCATCTCACACACCTGCAACACAACGACATCATCTTATACACCTGCAACACAATGACATCATCTCATAGACCTGCAACACAACAACATCATCTCATAGACCTGCAACACAATGACATCATCTCATACACCTGCAACACAACAACATCATGTCATACACCTGCAACACAACGACATCATCTCACACACCTGCAAAACAATGACATCATCTCATACACCTGCCCAGGGAAACACAACGATGGCAGCGTTCACATAATACCACAACCTCTCTTCACAGCCTAGTTTATATGTATTTTGAATTCTGCAGCATATTTACATTTGTAATAACACAGCTGCTGAGATTTTCAACATGCTCACACTTGGATGTTCACCGCACACATTTTCAACATGCTCACACTTGGATGTTCACACACATGCATGCACACACACAAACACATGTACATACATACACATCAAACGCACATACACAAACACACACATGCACGTACACACACACATGCACACACACATACACACATGCACACACAATGGGGAATTTATCAAAGCTTTTTAATACACAAAAGCTGTGTTGAAAAAGACTTCAAGTTGTGTGAAGGAATGTATTGTTTGGGTTGTGTTCCTGGGCTGCACGCTGCTGTGTACTGGGGGGCACAGTGACAGACTGACCTGGAGGATCTTGGTGATAAACCAGGGCACGGCCTGCAGGTGGCAGCGCTGAGCAACCTCGCGGATGGCCGTCTCCATGTCGCAGTGGTTGGCGGCGGGCAGCTCCACCCCAGGGAAGAGGTCCGAGACGATGCTCTCAAACAGGGGGATGTCCTGGGACAAGAACTGTGGCAGGAGTGAAGAGTGAAGCGAACAACATAGCAAAGTATAATAAATCATAGTAACAGCATGGTAAAGCAGGTAATGCACAGAGAGGTATGATCAATCATAGTAACAGCATGGTAAAGCAGGTAATGCACAGAGAGGTATGATCAATCATAGTAACAGCATGGTAAAGCAGGTAATGCACAGAGAGGTATGATCAATCATAGTAAGACAACTTGGTAAACAATGATAAATGCATAGTACAAGCATGGGGGAAACAGCAAAAATACTGTGCAAATGTACAGCAGTACAAGGGCACAACTGCAACAGTAGCATTTTCACTGCATGTCACAGAGCAGTATAACTGCAGCAGTCTGGGTTAATGTCCTGTGCCGCCCCCTGCCTCCCCGCACTGGGAGGTGGGGTTACCTTGGGCAGGTTGACGTCGTTGATGGATCTCAGCATGAGCACGTCCTCCCTCTCCTCCGGCAGCCTCACTTTCAGGTTTCCGGCGGCCGTCAGCACGGACTTCACCGCGCGCATCCCATAGTCATAGTGGTGCTGTGAGGATAGCTGGGGACCAGGCAAGAGAAACAGTAAGGCATGAGCAGCAAGGCTGCGCACAGCAGGGCTGTTTAACAGCAGAACTAACATTCTGTCTAAACACAGGAGTACCCTTACAGAAGATTACCAAAGTCAAAGCATAGCAAAGTGTAATAAAGAACAGTAACAAACACAGTAAAGGATAGGTAAGCACTGTAAAGAATAGCGAAGTATGGTAAAGCATATCAATAAACATGGCAAACTGTAGTGAATGCATGACATAACCATGGGAAAGGCATGAAAACTGTAAAAATACTGTGCAAAAATGCAGTGGTAAACTTTTATAAGGGAGGTTCCTATAGCTGCATAAACACATTTAAACTAGAGAGACAGAAAGTGGAAACCTTCGACACAACACAACAACTGTAAAGCTAATGAAATGCAGGGAACACCTTGAAACAAGTCAATTCCCATTTAGTGGAACTCCTAGGAGGGCTGGTAATATCCAGTAGACTTCTTTACTGTGTTTCATTTCTGAGAGATTAACAGAGCTGCGGCCCTGCTGATTTCAATCTTCACAGCTCTGATGATCTTATTACAGGAACCTGGGACCAGCGGGGAACACTAGGGGTCAGAGACGACGGGCTGATTGTCTTTAACAAGCTTTCCATAATTCAGCAGCTTGCAGTCAATGGAAACACTACTGGACAGGACCCATTACCAAAGGTGTATGTAATCAGGCACAACCACAGCAGGGACACTACGACCCAATACGCATGAAGGAAACACTTTGGTTCGAGGTGGATAAGGTTAGGTGGGTTAGGGTTTGGGTGAATAAGGTTAGGTGGCTACCTGCTCCGAGCATAGTCTGTAAGTGGCCACGATTTTTGCTGCCAGGTTGCGGGCGTCGACAAAGCCGATGGCGTAGAGAGAGATCTCCGCAATCAGGACGTAGTCCGGCACCATCATGGCCACAGTGCGGAACAACACCTAAACAGGAGCAGAGACACACCCTTACTCTAGCACTGCAACCTGGAGACAACATGCATTCACACTGGCAAGAGCTTCTCCATGCTCCTTTTATGAGGGGTTCTGAACACTGTAGTGTGTTTCCATTCATTCTTTCATTCTTTCTTTCTTTTTTCTTTCTTTCTTTGTTGAGGAGCTTTCGCCGGAGTTCAGGAGTGGCTCTTCAGTTCCAGCTGCCTGCCAGTCATATGTACGTCAGCCACAGTGTCTTTATGTGAATAAGAGTCAGCACCTCTAGTGATCTTTCACTTTGGATTGAGTTTCCTGGCAGTACACTGCAGTGCACAAGATGGTACCAGCGCCTACTAATGAAATGACATATGACTGGCATCTAGGAACAGAAGAGCAGTTCATGACCTCTGAGTTAGAGACCTTTACAAAAATCGAACATTAGCTGCTATTAAATCAATGAATTCTCACCTCTCTGCATATGTTATAATGTTTTGGTCGAGTAATAACAAGATAGGACAGATACAGTCATGTGTAGACATCGAAGTTCAGCTGTTCAAGTTTTATACATTGTCTAAGACCAGTGATATATACAGTATATCAAATAACACTATTAAAGATTTATCTCAAGGGTTTGCTTCAGTTATAGATACATTAGATTTGCTATATTAATACCTTCAGGTTGTCTGGAAGCTCGGCCCTGCCTGCGTACCCAGGGTTCATGGTGATGAAGACAGTGCAGGATGGGTCCAGGGAGATCTGGGTCCCCTCAAACACGAAGCTCTCTGCTCGCTCCGACACGGCTCTCTGGATAGTCTGGATCTGCTGCGCCACGACAGAGAGCACCTGGGGGACGGGTCAGTGCAGTGCTTACCACTGAGACACACTTGTGCTTGCTTTAGAGGTGATTACTGAATTTTCAAGCAAGATAGAGAGGACAACAATTATTGAGGAATGAGAGAGAGAGAGAGAGAGAGAGAGAGAGAGAGAGAGAGAGAGAGAGAGAGAGAGAGAGAGAGAGAGTGAAGACTCATGTTGGACTAGGACAAGATTAATGGAGAGAAGGGAGCCTGGAGTTGAGAAGGAGAGAGTAGCAACCAGTCTAATCACAGGTCTAAATGAATAAGCGGTAGGTTGTTTTTTTTTGCTTAGAATCAAGAAGAATTAGCAGGTCTTGACTGATAATGTTAAAGGAGTTGACAAAGTTAACCCTCGCCAATGCTGAAAGTGCAGCACAGAAATCAGAACCACAGGACAGCTGAAATTAAGCAGAGACAGAATTAGGAGAGTGGGTAGGAAGGAGACACTTCTTCACACAGAGAGTGATAATGGTATGGAATGGGTCACCTAGCATTGTTGCTTATACTGAATCACTGGGATCAGCCAGCTATTCGGAACCCGACTAGCACTGCCAGGTGAATGGCCTCCTCTCGTTTGTAATGTTCTTGCAATAGGAAAGGTTATCATGCTTTCTGACATTGTTCAGTGAATCCCTCAGTGTACATCTTTATGATTAAATGGTATTTTAACATAATTAAATGTAACAGTTGTCCATTACAAAGATGCTTGATATTCACAGAAACGATGCTAAAGCTTTAGGGTTAGGTCAGGGCTCGGTACACTTTACTTAACCTTCAAGTTCAATCAATGGACCCGATTCTTAATGGAGCAGAGCTGTCCGGAGCGGCACTCTCATCCAATCAGGCTGTTCAGGTAAAGGAAGAGTGGTGTGAGTTACCTCCAGCTCGATCCGATTAAACTCATCAAAGCAGGCCCAGGCTCCAGACTGCGCCAGTCCTTTGAAGAATTTCCCCATGGCTTTGTAGTCCAGGCCGTCAGAGCAATTGAACACAACGCACTGCAAGGAGCGTGAGAGAGACAGCGGTCATGCACAAAACAACAACGCTCTGATAACAGGCTGCAGATTCCACTGAAGGGCAGACACCCCAGTGCTGAGAGACAATGGTCATGCACAAAACCACAGCACTCTGATAAGAGACTGTCAATTACACTGAAGGGCTATAGTATATACTATAGTATTCGGTATTACTGTAACAAAGTAGCATTCTGTAGTATTCTATAATTCTAAGCCAACATACTGTTGGGTGATTCTGGCTCAAGTGCAGAAAACCCTGGAGAGGTGTTTCCTCCCGTTGGGATGGAGAGAAGGGGGTTGAGTGTGAGTGCAATGGGAGCCGGGATGGAGAGAAGGGGGTTGTGTGCGAGTGCAATGGGAGCCGGGATGGAGAGAAGGGGGTTGTGTGCGAGTGCAATGGGAGCCGGGATGGAGAGAAGGGGGTTGTGTGCGAGTGCAATGGGAGCCGGGATGGAGAGAAGGGGGTTGTGTGCGAGTGCAATGGGAGCCGGGATGGAGAGAAGGGGGTTGAGTGCGAGTGCAATGGGAGCCGGGATGGAGAGAAGGGGGTTGTGTGCGAGTGCAATGGGAGCCGGGATGGAGAGAAGGGGGTTGTGTGCGAGTGCAATGGGAGCCGGGATGGAGAGAAGGGGGTTGTGTGCGAGTGCAATGGGAGCCGGGATGGAGAGAAGGGGGTTGTGTGCGAGTGCAATGGGAGCCGGGATGGAGAGAAGGGGGTTGTGTGCGAGTGCAATGGGAGCCGGGATGGAGAGAAGGGGGTTGTGTGCGAGTGCAATGGGAGCCGGGATGGAGAGAAGGGGGTTGTGTGCGAGTGCAATGGGAGCCGGGATGGAGAGAAGGGGGTTGTGTGCGAGTGCAATGGGAGCCGGGATGGAGAGAAGGGGGTTGTGTGCGAGTGCAATGGGAGCCGGGATGGAGAGAAGGGGGTTGTGTGCGAGTGCAATGGGAGCCGGGATGGAGAGAAGGGGGTTGTGTGCGAGTGCAATGGGAGCCGGGATGGAGAGAAGGGGGTTGTGTGCGAGTGCAATGGGAGCCGGGATGGAGAGAAGGGGGTTGTGTGCGAGTGCAATGGGAGCCGGGATGGAGAGAAGGGGGTTGAGTGCGAGTGCAATGGGAGCCGGGATGGAGAGAAGGGGGTTGAGTGCGAGTGTAATGGGAGAGCTGTGACTGTGCTGTAACTCACACCCCAAAGCTTTGCAACAACGTGAAATTTTCACCTTGAAAAATAACGTTAGCATCAAACCTTTCCACTAAAAAGCAATGAACTGACGCAAGGGGTCCTTGAGCTGGAATGGCGCTACAGATGGTGCACTCTCGTGAGAGATTTTTGTCGATGCTATGATTTCTGTGTTGTGTTTTTTGTGAAAGTAGTAAAATAAAACTGTTAAAGTTGTAAAGATAAAAATAAAGGGTTAATTGAAAGACTTGAAAAGTACAGTATGTTTATGTCAAACTGGACTGTGCCTATTTTCCATGGATCTGGATCCGAGAGAGTGGCGTGCACACAGACACGCAAAGCCAATGATTCATGCTCACCTGTTTGGCCACGGCTTTGGCCAGGTCCTTGCAGGTTTCTGTCTTCCCTGTCCCAGCCGGTCCCTCTGGAGCTCCTCCCAGGTTTAACTGCAGCGCTCCCATCAGCGTCCTGGCCAAAGAGGAGCGGGGAGTTACTGCTAAACACAGCCGTCCGGGAATATTGTTTTCATTGTCAGTTCATGGTACAGCGGTGTGGCTGTAGAATATGTAAGTAAGAGTATATGGGTATAGAGAGCAACAGTATTCACAGTCTGCTCATCAGGTGTCAATTCCACAGCCGCTGCAGGGGTGCAGTACACGGACAGGAATATTCCCTGGGTTATCGAGAGCGATCCGCTGATCAAGCTACCTGGAGGCTGGGCTCTGTCATTCCAAAAGTAACTCAGAGGGAAGCGCGTGTAACTCTGGAAAGATGCAGCATTAATGCAAATCCCTTCTTTTCAATGAGCTTGTTCTTTTTTTCTATCCATTAATGCAAATAAGCATCTCTCTCGATTTATTTGTCTTTGGTTGTAAGTAAATCAAGATTGGAGTTTCAAGAGAGCATGTCAGCTGCATTCTTCAGCTGCTGTAGTTTCTGCTTTGTTTTTTGTTTGTTTGTTTAATGCAGCCATCCGAACCCAGTCCAAAGTAAGTTACCGTAGCAGTAATTACTGTACGTAAACTAATGAATTCCTCATCCCTCCACACACCTTTTCTTCTAGCTATGGGATCCAGGCACAAAGCACAACTCTTCTAGAAACACAAACCTGTAACAGCGGTCAGTGAGGGGGGTGATGACCAACCGGCTGGTGTTGCCCAGGTACTCGTAGCCATATGGCACCGACGTGGTGATCATCCTCACCACAGCACGCCCCTCCTCCCAGTAGTACCGCAGCTGCGCCACCCAGTGGAAGTTGGTGGTAGTGTTGACACCCAGCTCCTTTAGCTGCGCCACCACATCCCGAGCTGAAAGAGCAGAGCGGGAGAGAATTACACTGCTGGACCCAGGACAGAGTTACACTGCTGGACCCGGGACAGAGTTACACTGCTGGACCCGGGAGAGAGTTACACTGCTGGACTCGGGACAGAGTTACACTGCTGGACCCGGGACAGAGTTACACTGCTGGACCCGGGACAGAGTTACACTGCTGGACTCGGGACAGAGTTACACTGCTGGACCCGGGACAGAGTTACACTGCTGGACCCGGGACAGAGTTACACTGCTGGACTCGGGACAGAGTTACACTGCTGGACCCGGGACAGAGTTACACTGCTGGACCCGGGACAGAGTTACACTTCAGGACTTTTATTAAGGATCATCACCTGTGTTTTGTTTGATCAGGAAACCTGCAGCTGATTGCACACATCTAAACACCTGCCATAGCACTGCGAGTGAGCTGGACAACAGCTGGGGAAGATTGTACTATAGCTAATGAAAATGTACTGGTTTTTAGGTAGGTAAGTACATCTTAAAAGCAGTCCTAACCAAGGAGTTAAATCCATTTCTTTAGCTATTCTTAGCATTTGCAGCATTCACACTGGCGATTGCTCCAGCCTCATCACCTCTCCTGCAGGTGTAACGAGTCACTAAGGTTTGAGAAGTGGCTTCTGCTTTCATCTGCTTTTGCTAAAGCTTTAATTTTTTCTCCAGCTGAATTTCAATGGAAGCTGGAAGTTTATCTGCCTGCCGCACAGAGACCTGTGTGACTCGACCCCATCCCCCCCCCCTCTCCTCCCACAGCTTCCCGCAATGAGCTTCACAGCCTGCCTAAAAAGAGCCGGCAGTTAACTGTGCCTTTTAGTGTTTAATAATGTGACAGCTGTCAAGACCCCTGATGCAGCGAGTTTGATTAATGAGCTCTTCCATCAAATGGGTGCCCCCCCGCCCTTCAGGCGGCTGCCAAATCACTACGCCTACATGTTCTTTCTCTGGCTTTGTCAGGGGCAGTCGGTGTACAGCGCTGGCTTAGATGACGCATGACCCACACTGTTCTGCAGTGAAGCTTGGCACTGGTTTACCATGAATTTGAGTCCCAAGCGTGGACTTGTCAGACTCTATAACCCTGTATCAGCTTCTAAAGGGACCGTACTGTATCAGTTCTGTATCTGCTGTTGAAAATGACTGCTTACTGCAGTAACAGCTCCGGCAAAAAAATATTTCAGATTCTGAACTTGCTAAAATCTGATTTTTTATTTTTAATTGAGATGGGGAAATATATTAGTGTGGTGCTTGCACCAAATGAATCCATATTAATCTTCCTAATGGTTCTGCTATGTCTCTGAATTACAACACACACCAGTCCTAAATCCAGATACGGGACGTGCCCGAGAATTAATAATGCTCAGCACAGCTACTCTGTCTCCTCAGAGAGTGTCTATTCATGCAGGACTTCTCTTGGTCTATCTCCTCAGAGAGAGCGTCTTCATACAGGACTTCTCTTGGTCTGTCTCCTCAGAGAGTGTGTCTTCATACAGGACTTCTCTTGATCTGTCTCCTCAGAGAGAGTGTCTTTTCAAGCAGGACTTCTCTTGATCTGTCTCCTCAGAGAGAGTGTCTTCATACAGGACTTCTCTTGGTCTGTCTCCTCAGAGAGTGTGTCTTCATATAGGACTTCTCTTGGTCTATCTCCTCAGAGAGAGTGTCTGGGTGAGACGGCTGGACATGACAGTGTAAGGTGTCTCGTCCGTGGGTGGAGCTGCACGGGCAGCCCTGACTATAATATAAACACTTGGCTTGGCTTCACACACAGGGTTGTGTTACAGTCCAGCTGTTGTTTTACCTTCTCCACTGCCCTTACCTGGGAGCAGTATCACTGCAATGCTTCACTCTCGCTCTCAGACTGAGAGGAACTGCACCAGCCAGTCCTGAACAATCTAAAGGGGCGGGGCTTATTAAGTGACTGTGGCGCAGCGTCCCGGGCAAGGCAGGTCTGCGCTCTTTGAAATATGAGAACCAGACACAGATCTGTCGTTTTAATAAATCACAAATAACACAACAAACAAAACACAGGAACAAAACAAATGTTTGATCAAAACTCTACAAATAAAATTCAAATAAACTCAATAAACACAATACCACACCCAAGCTATGGCTTTCCAATGCTCTCTCTCTAACAAACCTCTTTTGTTCTCAAGTGGTCCGGGGCTTGTTTGATTCAATCAATCATCCAATCACCATCTGACCACATTCGACACGTTTCCATTCACTCTCAATCAAACAATGAATCATTCGATCTAACAGTCAAACCACGTGGCTGTGCAAACGCTGGCCATCTTGGTTACGTTACAGGGTATCCCTTCACCAAGATGGCCACCAGCATACCCACACACACACACACGTGCAAAGCCTATGTTCTATCACAGTGACATTTATTAAAGGCATATGCTCTAAACAGGTCTTAAAGGGATTGTTACAACAGGAAGGCAAGGTCAGGCTGTGGTATCATGACAGTACAGAACAAAGCTACATTCGAAAGACCTTTGCTATAGACTTAGGTGAGGCTAAAACAAACACTGAAACAACAACAACAAAAACCAAAAACTATGGAAACGCAACTGAAAAAGGATAGAATGGCTCCTTTAAGAGTACAAGAATCCTCGCCATTTCTAAAATGATTCCAAGCATGTGAAGCCATGTAAGCAGAGGTACCGTGAACGTCGACGGTGATCAGAGCCCCCAGGGTAATGCGTTCCATTTTAGTGAGCTTGCCTCGGACCAGTCTCACGATGTCCTCCACCTGCCTGTTGCTCTTCTCCAGGTAGGACTGCAGACCCCCTTCCTGGGTAATGGCCTGGGACAGAGCCAGAAAGGGGGGCATCAGCACAGAGGGCTCTAGACTCAAAGAAACCTTTCTCTTGTAGTGCTATGGTTTTAATGTTATAGATGAAAGAGAGAGCGAGGGAGAGATAGTTAAAAAAAGTAATGGAGAGTCGGAGAAAGAGGAAAAGAGAGTGAATGGACGGATGGAGGGAATGAGAGGGAGGTGGAGACAGATGAAGGGAATGTGAGCAAGGGGGAGCTGGAGAAAGTGAGATAGAAAGAGTGAGAGAGTAAGGAAGAAATGGAAGACAGATGGAGGAGTGTGACCAGTGAGAGAGCGTTAATGTTTCTGAATTATCCAGGTTGATCATTGAGGTTGTCCTTTCTCTTCTGCAGCTCGTAAACTTGTGATTGAGCCTCCGGATTGAAACACCACTTGATGGGCAGCCAGGCATGTTCACTTTGACACAGCTGTCTCTTTGCCTGACAAAAACATTCTCTTTAAATAAAACACGCTACCCTACTGGCACACAGGTGAACAAACAAAACAAACCTGATAGCAAAAGTGGGGGTGGGGGTGTGTGTTTGAGAACAAGACTGAGGAGTGAAGACTGTTACACTATCACACAGGCACACGTAACACCATCACACAGGCACAGTCACACGTTACACCATCACACAGGCACAGTCACACGTTACACCATCACACAGGCACAGTCACACATTACACCATCACACAGGCACAGTCACACGTTACACCATCACACAGGCACAGCCACACGTTACACCATCACACAGGCACAGTCACACGTTACACCATCACACAGTCACACGTTACACCATCACACAGGCACAGTCACACGTTACACCATCACAAATGCACAGTCACACGTAACACCATCACACAGGCACAGTCACACGTTACACCATCACACATGCACAGTCACACGTTACACCATCACACAGGCACAGTCACACGTTACACCATCACACAGGCACAGTCACACGTTACACCATCACACAGGCACAGTCACACGTTACACCATCACACAGGCACAGTCACACGTGACACCATCACACAGGCACAGTCACACGTTACACCATCACACAGGCACAGTCACACGTTACACCATCACACAGGCACAGTCACACGTTACACCATCACACAAAGCCACACATTACACTATCACACAGGCACAGTCACACGTAACATCATCACACAGGCACACGTTACACCATCACACAGGCACAGTCGTATGTTCATATGTTACACCATCACACAAGCACAGTCATATGTCAGGCAACAGACCCTTAGTTGCAGTAGATGGACGGGGAGACAGACACAGAGACACAGATGACAGAAGAACGACAGTCAGTTAGACTTAGTAGATGGGCAGAAGGACACACAGACAGTAGTTGGAAAGACACACAGACAGCCATTAGCCTGCAGGGCAGACAGACCTGCGAGAGCTCCAGGGTCCAGTAGATAATGCTGGTGGCCAGCACCACCTGCCCAGGCCAGTGCAGCACCCAGTGGTGTCGGGGGGTCTGGGGGTATGCAGTGATGGAGCGGAGCAGAGCCTGCTGGAGAGATTCCTTCATCACCCTCTCCACCTGCCAACACACACACACTGTGAGATACTATCAAGAAACTCACACACACACACTGTGAGAGACTATCAAGAAACACACACACACACACTGTGAGAGACTATCAAGAAACACACACACACACACTGTGAGAGACTATCAAGAAACACACACACACACACACACTGTGAGATACTATCAAGAAACTCACACACACACACTGTGAGATATTATCAAGAAACACACACACACACACACACTGTGAGTGACTATCAAGAAACACACACACACACACTGTGAGAGACTATCAAGAAACACACACACACACACTGTGAGAGACTATCAAGAAACACACACACACACACTGTGAGATACTATCAAGAAACTCACACACACACACTGTGAGATACTATCAAGAAACACACACACACACACACACTGTGAGTGACTATCAACAAACACACACACACACACTGTGAGAGACTATCAAGAAACACACACACACACACTGTGAGAGACTATCAAGAAACACACACACACACACACTGTGAGATACTATCAAGAAACACACACACACACACTGTGAGAGACTATCAAGAAACACACACACACACACTGTGAGTGACTATCAAGAAACACACACACACACACACTGTGAAAGACTATCAAGAAACTCACACACACACACACACTGTGAGAGACTATCAAGAAACACACACACACACACTGTGAGTGACTATCAAGAAACACACACACACACACTGTGAGATACTATCAAGAAACACACACACACACACTGTGAGAGACTATCAAGAAACACACACACACACACTGTGAGTGACTATCAAGAAACACACACACACACACACTGTGAGAGACTATCAAGAAACTCACACACACACACACACTGTGAGAGACTATCAAGAAACACACACACACACACTGTGAGTGACTATCAAGAAACACACACACACACACACTGTGAGAGACTATCAAGAAACACACACACACACACTGTGAGTGACTATCAAGAAAAACACACACACACACTGTGAGTGACTATCAAGAAACACACACACACACACTGTGAGATACTATCAAGAAACACACACACACACACTGTGAGAGACTATCAAGAAACACACACACACACACTGTGAGAGACTATCAAGAAACACACACACACACACTGTGAGTGACTATCAAGAAACTCACACACACACACTGTGAGTGACTATCAAGAAACTCACACACACACACTGTGAGAGACTATCAAGAAACACACACACACACACACTGTGAGTGACTATCAAGAAACACACACACACTGTGAGAGACTATCAAGAAACACACACACACACACACTGTGAGTGACTATCAAGAAACACACACACACACACACTGTGAGTGACTATCAAGAAACACACACACACACACTGTGAGTGACTATCAAGAACACACACACACACACACTGTGAGTGACTATCAACAAACTCACACACACACACTGTGAGTGACTATCAAGAAACTCACACACACACACTGTGAGAGACTATCAAGAAACACACACACACACACTGTGAGTGACTATCAAGAAACTCACACACACACACTGTGAGAGACTATCAAGAAACACACACACACACACTGTGAGTGACTATCAAGAAACACACACACACACACTGTGAGAGACTATCAAGAAACACACACACACACTGTGAGTGACTATCAAGAAATACACACACTGTGAGTGACTATCAAGAAACTCACACACACACACTGTGAGAGACTATCAAGAAACACACACACACACACTGTGAGAGACTATCAAGAAACTCACACACACACACTGTGAGAGACTATCAAGAAACACACACACACACACTGTGAGTGACTATCAAGAAACACACACACACACACACACTGTGAGTGACTATCAAGAAACACACACACACACACACTGTGAGAGACTATCAAGAAACACACACTGAGAGATTATCAGGAAATATGCACACACACACTGTGAGAGACTATCAGGAAATATGCACACAAACACACACACACACTGAGAGACTATCAGGACACATACACACACACACACACTGTGAGAGACTATCAGGACAAACACACACACGCAAACACAGTGAGAGACTATCAGGACACACACACACTGTGAGGGATTAACAGGACACACACATACACACTGTGAGGGACTAGGAGAACACACGCACTCACGCACACACTGTGAGAGACTATCAGGAAACACACACACACCGTGAGAGACTATCAGGAAACACACATTGTGTGGGACTATCAGGACACACACACACCCACACGCACACTGTGGAACACTGGGATAAACGACTGCTGAGTTAAAGCTTTGTCAATTGAGCCTATCATCTCTCACAGTATTTAAGGTACACACTATAAAACTGTTCCGCAGGTCTAAGGCTCTAGATAATGACAATTTATAACCTGCAGACAGACATTACTGTCAAAGGCCTGGCTGCTATATTAAAGTGGAGAGTAATGAGCAGAGTGTCTCCGTCCAGAAAGGCGAGCTGCCCTTTGTGATTTCTCACTGCAGACAGACGTGTCTCACACTGACCCCCGGCTCTCATTATCTGCACAGCCGCTCTCTCATGCCTTCACTTTCAATCCTGAGAGCAGGCTGGGGGACAGGCACAGTGCATCATTCAGGAGCGAACACCTTCCACAGCACAGGGGCACTCTGCATCTCAGAACAGTTTCTGTTAGAGACCGGTAATCAATGAATTAGAAGCCAAAAGGGGCATGTATCTATTGTTCCATTCATGCTATCTGGTCACTTTATTACGACATTTACAGAATATCAGGCCGGGCTGCCTTCTGCCCAGATCACAGCCTTGACCCGAAACAGTATTGACACCACAAGATACTGGAAGGAGTCTGGCGGTATCTAATCATTCATATTTCAAGCTTGAAAGCCCTTCTAGCTTAGCTGTCTTCTCCCTCTGTCTGCAGCCACATTTGTCTCTCTCCCTCTGTTTGCCATTGCTGAGGACTGATATTTTGGAGCAGCCTATTAACAAGTCTGTACTTGCTACTGTGGCACTTGCTTGATGTGCACCCACTATCGAATGCTGTGAAATCTTTGCCTCTCAACATTTCTGGTAGGCTGTTTGCCCAGGTGCTGCTCCCTGGCTTGCTGGTGCTGCAGGGATCCCATGCCTCACTCAGAGTTTCTGGTAGGCTGTTTGCCCAGGTGCTGCTCCCCGGCTTGCCAGTGCTACAGTGATCCCGTGCGTCACTCAGAGTTTCTGGTAGGCTGTTTGCCCAGGTGCTGCTCCCTGGCATGCCAGTGCTGCAGGGATCCCATGCCTCACTCAGAGTTTCTGGTAGGCTGTTTCCCCAGGTGCTGCTCCCTGGCATGCCAGTGCTGCAGGGATCCCATGTGTCACTCAGAGTTTCTGGTAGGCTGTTTGCCCAGGTGCTGCGTCCTGGCATGCCAGTGCTGCAGGGATCCCATGCCTCACTCAGAGTTTCTGGTAGGCTGTTTGCCCAGGTGCTGCTCCCTGGCATGCCAGTGCTGCAGTGATCCCATGCCTCACTCAGAGTTTCTGGTAGGCTGTTTGCCCAGGTGCTGCGTCCTGGCATGCCAGTGCTGCAGGGATCCCATGCCTCACTCAGAGTTTCTGGTAGGCTGCCCAGGTTTCCCTGGCCCAGGTGCTGCGTCACTCAGAGTTTCTGGTAGGCTGTTTGCCCAGGTGCTGCGTCCTGGCATGCCAGTGCTGCAGGGATCCCATGCCTCACTCAGAGTTTCTGGTAGGCTGTTTGCCCAGGTGCTGCGTCCTGGCATGCCAGTGCTGCAGGGATCCCATGCCTCACTCAGAGTTTCTGGTAGGCTGTTTGCCCAGGTGCTGCGTCCTGGCATGCCAGTGCTGCAGGGATCCCATGCGTCACTCAGAGTTTCTGGTAGGCTGTTTGCCCAGGTGCTGCGTCCTGGCATGCCAGTGCTGCAGGGATCCCATGCCTCACTCAGAACGATGCCAAGCCCAGTCGGACAGGCAGGTTCTAATGTGACACTCAGGCAGAGCACATTATTCTGACACCACTTCTCTTGGATTCACTACGGGTGCTGGTGCTTCTTTGATGTAGAAATCAATGCTTGCAATTTTATGCTGCAATGCTGAGGAACCAGATATTAAAGACCAACGGTTTTAATTGAACTAAAGAGCTTATCTAGTTTTCTACTTACCTTACGCACCTCAAGGCCAGTACAGAGTTTGCTTCTTCATATTTAGACTGAGCAAAACAAGGACGAGACATTGTTCTCTTAACATGCCTGTTCTTTAATGTACCATACATCAACAGAAATACTGTGCCTTCCTTTCTGTTTACATGCTTTCAAAGACTTTTAAAAGCTTTCCCCGGCAATGAAATACAATTTAAAGATGCCAAACGCTGCTCTGCTAATGCTAATGCTATCTGTCTGTCTTATGATAAAAGCCCCGATCTTAGTTGAGTGCAGTATTATGCAGCTTGTGTTTATATGCTCCTTCCTGGACTTGCAGCTCTACAACCAGCACCCTGCATTCAGAGGCACTAATTACACAATGAATGTGAACCCATGTGAGGTAGCGAGAGAACAGAGTGGGAGAAGTGGGTTTGAGAGAGAGAGAGAGATGGAGGAGAGATCATTAAACACAGTAGATGAGCACTCAGAGTGATTAGGTATGAAAAATTCCTAAACGCATCAATCGGGCGCGACGCGGTGTGTAATTTGCTAGATGTTGAAATCAAAGCATTAGCAGCTCTGCTGGCTTCTGTTCCCTGTTGTCAAGCAAAACAATCCCTGGTTATCAAAAAGAAAGCACCACAGGCCCGATATAGAAGAAACCATTTCAGAAAGGGAAAAACAACTCAGCACAGCATTAAACTGTTCCCACATGCAACCAAGTGGAGCTGGCTTTAGAAAGGAGGGGTGTTGATGTAGGGAGCAGACTTTGAAGTTGCTTTAAACTCCAACCCTGCAAAGACAATGATCTGCTCCTTCACCTTTATACACTCTTCCTAGCAGTGTACCAGTGCCTGTGAGCCTGCATCTAACGAAAGGGTTTGGATGCACCAGGTCACTGTGGACAATGGGAATGACCTGGGGAGGCTCCCAATGTCTGCCGTTATAGACATTTAGATAGACAGTACATAACAAGTTGACCTGGTCTGTTACAGTACAAGACTTTCTTTGAACGCTTAGAGTGGGCAGGAGAATGGCTGCAGTTAAATACATTTCAGGATGCTTCTGTAAGAATGGCTAAGCAAAAGGCCAAATGTTACAGAACTGATAAAACGGCACACGTATTTACCTCAACAGTTTGGCTTGAGTGTATCTTTGCACACAACTTGACTGAAAAGTTAGCATCTGCTATAGAAGTGTTAAATGTAGTGTCTTCAGGCAGAGTAATAAAACAGGACATGCTGGGAAACAGGAGTTTCCAGAGGGAGCAGCTCACTTTGATGGATATTCAGTTTGAACAGCTTAGGAAAAAAAATAAAATAATTAGAGAAATCCTAAACACAAAGCTAGCTTTCTCTCTCTCTCTGGTCGCCGGAGCCCTGGCAGAATTGTAATTGGCCTCCCCGTTGTTCCTGTTGCTGGGCAAGGCTCAGTTTACAGAAAGCTGAGCAAATGCCACATTAGCATTTCCACTCAGAGCTAACATTTGCTTTCCCCACTTTCTCTCTTGGCTTTTGCAGAGCAGGCTGTGTTTGCTGAGCTCACAAGGAGCTCGCCCATGGGGAGGTAATTACTGCAGCCCTGAATGTGGTAAACACTGAGCGCTCGGACTGGTGCCCGTCTGTTTCATTGCCTCAGCGCTTTGCAGTTCAGCACTGTCCTCCAGATGGGATTCTGAACATGTTTTTGTACACCGGCACACTCAATCACACTGAGAGAGGAGTCTCACACTTCACACAAAAAAGCAGCTTCATCTCCCTATTGTGGAGGGATAATAGACTCTGTGGTACCCAGGAAGCCTGCCAGCCAGGGCACCAGCTCCCATGGACTGAAGTTACCAGGCATGTCTCTCTACAGACACCTTGAATATAAACAGTATCTAACTGTCTAGGCACCAAACACAAAGCAGTAACACAATCACAACGTTCTTACAAAGTCAACACTGCATGGAGCAGCATTAAAGCCTGTTATTGAAGAACATCTAATCCCTTCAACAGCAATACAGAGGCACAATGCACTACCACACTATTAATATGTTATTGTAGATATCATTTATAATTCTAACTTGCAAGCTATTTCATATTGTATTTTAGTAGTATTATTTGCACTTACTGGAAACTATACTTAAATAAGAATCTTGCACTGTAAACCCGTAACACCTGTGAGGTGCTTGGATATTAAAATACAGCGGCTCTCAAAAGTATTCACCCTCCTTGGACTTTTCCACATTTTTCTGTGTTACAACATGGAACCAAAATGGATTTAATTAGGAATTTTTGCCACTGATCAGCACAAACAAGTCCATAATGTCAAAGTGAAAAATAAAATCTACAAATTGTTATAAATTAGTTACAAATATAAAACAGAAAATAATTGATTGGATAAGTATTCACCCCCTTTGCTGTGACACACCTAAATAAGCTCTGGTGCAAGCAATTGTCTTTAGAAGTCACATAATTAGTTGAATGGAGTCCATCTGTGTGCAATGAAGGTGTTTCACATGATGTCAGGTTAAATACACCTGTCTCTGGGAGGTCCCACAGTTGGTTAGTACATTTCCCAACAAAAACTACGTCATGAAGATGAAGGAACATTCAAAGCTAATCCGGAATAAGGTTCTTCAGAAGCACCAATCAGGGGTAGGATATAAGAACATTTCCAAGGCATTGAATATCCCCCAGAGCACAGTAAAGTCCATTATTAAGAAATGGAGAGAATATGGCACAACTGTGAATCTGTCTAGAACAGGCCATCCTCAAAAACCGAGTATCCGGGCAAGAAGGGCACTAGTCAGGGAGGCCACAAAGAGGCCTATGGCAACTCTAAAGGAGTTGCAGTCTTCCACGGCTGAGCTGGGAGACACTGCATACGGCAACAATAGCCTGAGTGCTTCATAAAACTGGCCTTTATGGGAGAGTGGCAAAAAACTCACATCAAATCTTGGCTAGAGTTTGCCAGAAGGCATGTGGGAGACTCTATGGTAGAAGAAAATGCTATGGTCTGAAGAGACCAAAATAGAGTTTTTTGGCGTCAACGCTAAGCGCTATGTTTGGCGCAAGCCTAACACCGCACATCATCCTGAGAACACCATCCCTATTGTTAAGCATGGTGGTGGCAGCATCATGCTATCGGGATGCTTCTCTGCGTCAGGGCCTGGAAAGCTCAGGAAGATAAAGGGCAAAATGGATGCAGCAAAGTACAGAGAAATCCTGGAGGGAAACCTGCTGACTTCTGAAAGAGACCTGGGACTTGGAAGAAGATTCATCTTCCAGCAGGACAATGACCCCAAACATACAGCCAAAGCCACACTGGAGTGGCTTAAAAACAAAAAGGTCAATGTCCTGGAGTGGCCCAGTCAAAGCCCGGTCCTCAATCCAATTGAGAATATGTGGAAAGAGTTGAAAATTGCTGTTCACCAAAGGACCCCATCCAACTTGATGGAGCTTAAGCAATTTTGCAAACAAGAATGGGCAAAAATTGCAGTGTCCAGATGTGCAAAGCTGGTAGAGACTTATCCAAATAGACTCGTGGCTGTAATTGCTGCCAAAGGTGCCTCTACCAAATATTGACTCAAGGGGGTGAATACTTATGCAATCAATTATTTTCTGTTTTGTATTTGTAATTAATTTAGAACAAGTTGTAGATTTTATTTTTCACTTTGACATTATGGACTTTTTTTGTGTTGATCAGTGGCAAAAACTCCTAATTAAATCCATTTTGATTCCATCTTGTAACAAAATAAAATGTGGAAAAGTCCAAGGAGGGTGAATACTTTTGAGAGCCACTGTAAATAACAGTGGCAATGCATGCAATGATCCTGTGTTAAATTGGGCAGCCCCAGTGGTACAACAAGGCTGCATCGGTAGAATGGGAACGCAATGGTTTTTCTATTTTGACATACACATTGTATCACAATCTACACTGGCAACCCTAGTACCATGGTGGTGTATCAGTACCAGTGTTGCTTTTGGTGGCACAAAGGCATTCTGGTGCTGGTTACAGCAGCTCTTTAGATTGTGGGGCAGATTGTATAACCAGGTAATAACCCTACCAATGGTTCCTGCTCTTGTGTGATAACGCTTGGTGGAATGAGTGTGTAAGTACATGGGGATGGCCTGTGCCATGCGGTTACCCCAGATGTTCGTAAGGCCACTTTCATGTCCCTGCACAGCAGTTACCAATGTAAGAACAGGAACCACTGGTGATTATCCAATGTAATTACACGGCTCTGCTCTCAGTTTATGGAAGTATTTATTATGAAACAGGGTTGTAGAGTGTATGTGCCCAGAGTGACACTGACAGTGTACAGGATATACTATCAAATCTTCCATTTAAACTGACATCATGGCAGCGTCTAGTTTAGCATATGGTTGAGAGTGGTTACCGTAATGTTTGGAATATAATCTGCACTCTTTCACATATCTGAGGAGCACATATCCATGTTATATACAGGTTGCCTGTAGTACACAAGGCTAGCAGTACACTCAGTTTATAGTATGCTAGGTAGTACACTATGGATAGATTGTGCACACAAGGTGCTGTTGACACAAGAGACGTATTTAATCCAGGGGGTTCTCAGTGTTACACACAGGGTGCCTGTTATATCACAAACCTTACGATTCAAGTTTCCTGCAACCAGCAGCCTGGAGTGGTGTACTCACTGACTGATCCACTGACTGGACAGACGCCAGTGTCAGAACAGTGGAGTCTTGTACAAAGAGGGCAAGTCCAGCAGCAGGTTTGCATCTGAAGCACGTTAGGACACGGCGAGTGCCTGTCAGCCTTTAATCAAGGGCCGTGCTCCGATCAGACAGTCTGGGACTGGGGTCACAGCGAGGAACAGCAGAATCAGATGCAAGGCACTGAGGCATGAGCCTTTTATCAGATCTGCAAACAGTGAGAGAACAGACAGCCTGAGCAGAGAGCTCTATAGAAACGTAACCTCCCAGGCTGACTCAGAGCCTCCCAATGCTCTCTGGGCTACAGTCCCATGCTTTACTCTATGCACACCTGTCCTGCGAGTTCTGTAAAGCAGGGTGGTATAAGGAGGGGTTTCAAATTTGGAAAGGGACTCTCTCTCTGTCCTGCACAGCGAGAGCAATGTGTTTTACACACAATACCAGTGTAGCACGTTACCTCAGAATATCTGATTAATTCAGCTACAGAAAGTAAAGGCAGAAGTGAAAACAACACCGAAGATGATAAAGGGCTGTGAAGAGACAGAGTGATGTAGGTAAATAGCACCATGGAAATATAATGGGAATAAACCACTGAAAATACCTAGAGACACTGGCATTGTGGAGCTCCTGATTGCTCCATTATCTTTATTCCTGCAGAGGGTTAGAGAGGGCAGGGAATGGACACTAGAGAGAGCATCTGTAACAATCGCAGAGCTTGAGTTGAAGCCTGAGCCGTTGTTATTTTAATGGAAAGGCTGACTTGTGATGGACGTGCTGGCAGAGAGCTGGAGGATGAGAGTAACGATGAGTCTCCTGGCCCCTCCATGGAGTCCGATTAGAGTTGATTGCAGCAAAGACAACACTGATTAAAGATCCCAACCTCCTGCCCCTCTGCTGTTGCTGATAGCAAATCCAATAGGCTGATTAGCAATGTTTGCAGAACAATAGCATGACTTGGGGTTTTCACTAACCAGTCTCACAGGCATCGAATTAACCATCTGCTTTTTAAAGAGAGGATTTAGAAACGTTGGCACTGTCTATGGCACAGCTCACTGCACCATCTGTAGCACACGGGCTCTGGGGCAGGGACGCTCTGCACTGGCTTAGACTCAGGATGAGAGTCTGGCACACACCTACACCTTCAATATGGGGCACAGCTCGGTAATTAGACTTTCACTGTCTGTCTTCAACATACTGCTGTATTGCATGCAGCGGGCCACAATCTCAGAGCCTTTATACTCAAATTGTCACTAGCATGAGTTCTTTTTTGCTCTGAAAATGTACAAAAAGAGCAATTAAAATTCTAAAATTAATAACAAACAACTTGAGAAGAATGACACACCTGAATCAGTTGTGTGATTTGTGTCTTTCTGATTTGGTTAATTATTGGATATGTTTTTCACTTCAGAAGCTTTGAGACGCTAAAGCCATTTAATGTCATTAATGCATTTAAAAAATAAAAAAGGCCCTCAGGGCTTGTAAGTCAATTTTTGTTTATTTTAGAATTGCAATTCCCTTTCAAAAGAAAATTGTGGTACTGATATTTTGCAGTAAATAGCTATGAGAATCTAACTGTTAGTCAAACAGACAAACACTTTCCAGACCATGCTTTTTTTGTGGACCAAAAGATCCTTTCTAGGCAGAACCACTGAACCCAGGCTGTGCCATGCAGCTTTACTGGCTCCTTACTGCACCTCGACTAGCTAGCTGTGATAAATAGCTAAAGCCAGTTTCCTCTGGCTCTGCTCCTGTCTACAGACCTGGGAGGTCAAACTAGCTCCAAGGTGCACCTGATGTGTTTTATTCTTCTTGCAGAGCTCCACACAGCCATGCTAATGAAATCTGCAAAGACTTTCACAGACACGCACACCACATCAGCATGGCGAGGCAGATGAACCTGCGTCTGGAGGAGATTCATATTCATGCCCTGCTCCTGCCTGCTGCTCAGGTCTCTACCCCTATATTTCCTTTATTTAACATCTATACTTTATGAAAAGACTATGTTGTGTTCGCACGGCAGTGTTGACTAGGATGTGCTGTGCTACGTACCGGGCAATACACAGGTTTCTAGTTCAGTTGGCTCAGTCCCATCCCAACTCTACTGTAAGTGTATAATATTTTACTGAGCTGCAACACTACCACCCTACTGGGACAGATGAAAAAAATACAGAACGATTGTAGTGCACTATATTGCCTGTTGTACTTCAATCTGGACAACTTGCTTCTTCACGTCTACGTATACCTGAATAGATAGCTGTCCCCTCTAAGTGCTGTATTGGCAAAACATTATAATGAGCAGCCGGTCTCCAGTATGCAATGGTACCGAAACGATGCAGTGTCGCTGCCAGCGCTGCCACTAGCAGCAATTCCACTGCAGTGCTCCACACAGCTGTCAGCGCTGCCACTAGCAGCATTTCCACTGCAGTGCTCCACACAGCTGCCAGCGCTGCCACTAGCAGCATTTCCACTGCAGTGCTCCACACAGCTGCCAGCACTGCCACTAGCAGCATTTCCACTGCAGTGCTCCACAGAGCTGCCAGCGCTGCCACTAGCAGCATTTCCACTGCAGTGCTCCACAGAGCTGCCAGCGCTGCCACTAGCAGCAATTCCACTGCAGTGCTCCACACAGCTGTCAGCGCTGCCACTAGCAGCATTTCCACTGCAGTGCTCCACACAGCTGCCAGCGCTGCCACTAGCAGCATTTCCACTGCAGTGCTCCACACAGCTGCCAGCACTGCCACTAGCAGCATTGGGTGGGGGTGTGGCTGGAGCTGTGAATTTAATAAGCCACAGGTGTATTTAAAGAGTGATCACGGTGTTAGTGACGATAGTGATGCTGAAGGAACGGTGCTGGTTTTGTGTGGTTTGTTATTTTTGTACTGTGTGATTTACAATGTAAATAAATGTGAGTGAGCACTTAACTGTAGCGTGTCTCCTTGGTAACAGGTACTTCGTCACATTTCCCTGTAATATTTTATGACTTTTCCTAGGTTGGGGTCAAAAACTTATAAACAGAAAATAAGAACTTATCTTGTACACAAACATAATGCCTCGTGTCAATATGACCCAAGGTATTTATCTGTGTAGCTTTGTGTGCATGAGGAAAAAAAAACAGCTTTCACTTTTATTATTTTTATTATGATGATGATGATGATGATGAATATCCTCAGGATTAGACTCCCACCCACAGAATAAAACACCAGGGAGTACACACACCACTACACACGTTCTGACTGCCTGTCATAGCTTCATTGCTGAGCAGGAGTGGGGGAGTATTATAATAATAATAATCTTTATATAGCACCTTTCATAGTGGACCACCATCACAAAGCACTTTACAATATACTAGGGTGTGTGAACTGTGTATCAGCTGCAGTCACTTATAACAACGTCTTACCCAAAAGACGAAGCACAAGTGACTTGATCAGGGTCACACAATAAGTCAGTTTGAACCGGGGACCTCCTGGTTACAAGCCTGTTTCTTTAACCACTGGACCACACAGCCTCTGCTGCTGTAGAGTCACTTACAATAGGACCTCGCTTTTACATCTCACCTGACTGCCATGTTGTCTGAGGTACACAGCAATTTTCAGTATAAAGGCGTGCAACACAGGGCAGTATCTAGAAGACAGATGGCGAGGACCCAATTATCGGACTGTGCAGCATGCTGGATGTCTAGGTATGCATCTCTCTCCAATCTCATTCTGTAACTGACTTCTGGTAGCTTATAGAACCTTCTTCACCAAGAATCTAAAAAGCAAGCTCTCCCTGTGGCAGGTCAGTGCTCTGGACTGATGCACCACTCTACCACCTGCACACCTTGCATTCCTCATGGGTTTATTTAAACGCTGCTGTGTAGCTTTCCACCTTTACCGCGTGTAGATTGGGATGCCTGGTCTGAGCTGAATTTCCTGATTGGCAGGAGTTATTACTGGGTGCTGCTTGGCTAATGGGCTGATCTTGGAGGAGATTTAGACTTGAATAAAGAGGATACTCAATATATTTAAACATAGTGCTATGAACAGGATGTGTGATGACAGGATATTAGATATGTGTTCAGTCCCACTGGTTCCGACACAGCTGTGTAACTTTCTCTAGGCGTCACCTGCTATAAACATATGAAATCACTCTGGCATGTGGGCTGAGAGTCCTATCTAATAGCCTGTCATCACCTCCCTTCCAGACACAAGCCTGTCGATACCCTACACAGCTGGGTGCTGTCTTACCAGCCCTGTATCCTGCATGTCAGCACACCCGCTAGAACAGTGTGAAGGATGTCTCGGAAAGAAGAAACAGAAGCACAGGCAAAGTGAATGAAAGTTATTTTATTGTAGCTGAGAAAGGAAAGAAATAAAGGATACAGCATAAGAGACAGCAGAAACAGAATGACTTTGTAAACCCCAGTGCCAATCCTCTCTTCAATTAACCTGTGAAACTCAAGCCATGCTGATGTCAGCTGCATTAGCAACTACACTACTGTGATTGTGATTTTCTTCCCATCCCAACTCTACTGTAAGTGTATAATATTTTACTGAGCTGCAGTACAAATCAATTTGTGTAACTTCACAACTCATATGAATTGATTTAAAGCACTAGGAGAAACAACATCCAGTGTCACATGAAGTCTCCGCTCCCAAAACAGAGTGGCTCCACCTGCCTCAGTGAAGCTACTCCAGTAGCGGTGCCACTCCACAGGGGTGAAATTGCTGGTTCACTGGACCCCTGGACAATCCTGGCTGGATTCACGCTGACCTCCGCTGACCGTTCACCACCTGTTTCATGGCTTCTACCCCTACACGAGCCTTCATTACCATCATGTAGGAATAAAAAGCCATAAGACACTGTAGAGAATCCATCTCAATTCACGCAGGGCCCAGTGTTTACTCCCACGCCCAGCCTGCTGAACTGGCTGCCACTCCATGCTGCCTTAGCTCCCATTTAAAGACCGCCTTCCAATGCCCAGGGCACTTAAATCAGAGACACAGATTAGACAGCGTCGAGAGCGAAGGAGCACAGGCAGTGAAGAAACACTCTGCCTCGTAGACTGGAATTCGAATCCGGGCCCCTCAGAAAGCACTCTGAGTCTGACTGTTTACCCCGCTAAGCGAGGTGCCATTCAAACAGGGCTTTCTTACGGAAAATTCCCAGTTATGTGCAGTTTAATCGGATTCCAGCTACCTGAGAATCAAGGTGCAATTACTCTTTACAAACAAATGTGATTATAATTTTGGTTTATAAAAAACCCTAACCCTAAGTCAAGCCTGACTAGTGCAGCAATGTAGAAAACAGGTTCCTGTTGTCTAATTGTGTTCTGACTCTCTACAAGTCTTCTTCTGCAGGCATCACCGATCTCTTTCTAGTACAAGAGCAAAGGGGAGCTCTGATGGGGTTTACCAAATACCTTCAGCCAACTGTCAGGTCTGGAACAAGTGATTAGAGCAGAGTCTCTGGAGGCTCTGTGTTTTTCTGTGTCAGTGTTTCTCTGTGTCAGTGTGTGTGTGTGTGTGTGTGTGTGTGTGTGTTTCTCTTTGTCAGTGTGTGTGTGTGTGTGTGTGTGTTTCTCTGTGTCAGTGTGTGTGAAAGTGTGTGTGTGTGTGAAAGTGTGTTTGTTCTAGTCAGATAAGCCCCAGACTGCATTCTTCCATAACTTACCTGTGTGTCCACAAGAGAGTCAAGGATAGAGAGAGGAGACAGAGAGGAGAGAGAAAGAGAAAGCATTAACAGGAACAGTATATAAGAAAGTGTGATTCTTTAACTTTGGAGTTGTTTGAAAAATGTCTTTTAAAAGTCTGTATTTCTGAATTACGCAATCTGACATTCAAACTAGACTGTTGGTAAAAAAAAAAAAGTACAGTCCAGAAATGTGATCACAGCACTGTGAACAGAGCCAGCGTCTGTCTAACGTGCATCACAGCACTGTGAACAGAGCCAGCGTCTGTCTAACGTGCATCACAGCACTGTGAACAGAGCCAGCGTCTGTCTAACGTGCATCACAGCACTGTGAACCGAGCCAGCGTCTGTCTAACGTGCATCACAGCACTGTGAACCGAGCCAGCGTCTGTCTGTCTGTCTAACGTGTATCACAGCACTGTGAACAGAGCCAGCGTCTGTCTGTCTGTCTAACGTGTATCACAGCACTGTGAACAGAGCCACCGTCTGTCTGTCTGTCTAACGTGTATCACAGCACTGTGAACAGAGCCACCATATGTCTGTCTGTCTGTCTGTCTAATGTGTATCAGAGCACTGTGAACAAAGCCACCGTCTGTCTGTCTGTCTGTCTAATGTGCATCACAGCACTGTGAACAGAGCCACCGTCTGTCTGTCTGTCTGTCTAACGTGTATCACAGCACTGTGAACATAGCCACCATATGTCTGTCTGTCTGTCTGTCTAATGTGTATCACAGCACTGTGAACAGAGCCACTGTGTGTCTGTCTGTCTGTCTAATGTGCATCACAGCACTGTGAACAGAGCCACCATATGTCTGTCTGTCTGTCTGTCTAACGTGTATCACAGCACTGTGAACAGAGCCACTGTCTGTCTGTCTAATGTACATTACATTCATCTCTCTGTGACTGCAGAGATTTCTGGTGGAAAAATACATTTTAATCACAAGTCAGCCTCCTCTCATATAATATTTATGAGGTTTCAAATAATTTTTTATTCTAGTTCTGTGGTGTATAATTTCCTCTTAGTAACCTGCCAGAAACTATTTATACAGGAAGTCACATGAGGAGGTAGCTTTGATCATGTTAACAGTTTGAGACACTTTCACGCAAAAGTAAAAGTTACATCATAGCCACTGAATTCCCAAGAGTTTCAATCTGTGATCCAGTCACATTGGGACGCTTGATACTGTTATATTGGAAAAGCTCTCCCCGACACACAACAGCACAGCCTAACAATACACACTACAGTACGCTGACACACACAATTTGACATTACAAAGCACTGACCACAACTTGCAAATACGCAGACACACGCACACGAACACACATGCACGCACGCACAGACACATGCACACACACAAGCTCTTATAGAGAGTGTAAACCCTGTTTGCCCTTGTAAACAAGGTGCCAAATACCAAGTGCTTTTTTATGGTAATATTGAAATAATAAAATCAATTGTCCTGGAACCGGGGTGGGGGGTAACGCAGGTTCAGAAGTATTCATTCCTGCTGAGTTTGCCGCATTTGTTTTCGAAAGAATCAAATCAAGAGGATTGATTTCCTATGCATGTGAGTGCTGTGAAGTGACTTTTCTGGCTTGTTTAATGTTTGCACTATTGGAAAAACATGAGAGCGGTGATTAGCCTTGATTGCCAACCCTAGACAGAGATAGTGTAGAGCTCAGGGTTGCGAGCGGTATACATTTCATCTAATTCATTGTGCGTGGCTGCCTTAGGGGTGAGTTGAACTCAATTACATAAGAGACTGGCCAAATCAGACAAATGGGAAGTTTCATGTGTTATATTGGTGCGTGGAAGTAAATGAGAAGCACAAACATGATTACAGTCATTTATCATGACAGAAAAGGATACTGCGGGCCCCAGTCACACAACGAACCCACTCTCCATTCAAGTGTTATTATAAAGCCTGCAGTACATAAGGGCACTGGACCCTAACTGAACACTAGAGCCACTCATGCTGTCACGTTTAGAACATTGATAGCTAGAAGAAAAAAATTATTACAAAGATAAAAACGAATGATAAATACTGAAAATAAATGAATAAATAATAATAATAATAACACAAACAAAATGAGCTACTGCTTAATGCTGAGCTGTCTTGATTGAACATTGCCGTGGAAGAAATAAAGAGCATGGCTTACGAAGAGGCACGTTATACACAAACCAACCCAATTCAGGGTTACTGTTCACCGCACACACAAACCAAGCCAATTCAGGGTTACTGTTCACCGCACACACAAACCAACCCAATACAGGGTTACTGTTCACCGCACACACAAACCAACCCAATACAGGGTTACTGTTCACCGCACACACAAACCAACCCAATACAGGGTTACTGTTCACCGCACACACAAACCAAGCCAATACAGGGTTACTGTTCACCGCACACACAAACCAAGCCAATACAGGGTTACTGTTCACCGCACACACAAACCAAGCCAATACAGGGTTACTGTTCACCGCACACACAAACCAACCCAATACAGGGTTACTGTTCACCGCACACACAAACCAACCCAATACAGGGTTACTGTTCACCGCACACACAAACCAACCCAATACAGGGTTACTGTTCACCGCACACACAAACCAAGCCAATACAGGGTTACTGTTCACCGCACACACAAACCAAGCCAATACAGGGTTACTGTTCACCGCACACACAAACCAAGCCAATACAGGGTTACTGTTCACCGCACACACAAACCAAGCCAATACAGGGTTACTGTTCACCGCACACACAAACCAAGCCCAATTACAGGGTTACTGTTCACCGCACACACAAACCAAGCCAATTCAGGGTTACTGTTCACCGCACACACAAACCAAGCCAATTCAGGGTTACTGTTCACCGCACACACAAACCAAGCCAATACAGGGTTACTGTTCACCGCACACACAAACCAAGCCAATACAGGGTTACTGTTCACCGCACACACAAACCAAGCCAATACAGGGTTACTGTTCACCGCACACACGAACCAACCCAATACAGGGTTACTGTTCACCGCACACACAAACCAACCCAATACAGGGTTACTGTTCACCGCACACACAAACCAACCCAATACAGGGTTACTGTTCACCGCACACACAAACCAACCCAATACAGGGTTACTGTTCACCGCACACACAAACCAAGCCAATACAGGGTTACTGTTCACCGCACACACAAACCAAGCCAATACAGGGTTACTGTTCACCGCACACACAAACCAAGCCAATACAGGGTTACTGTTCACCGCACACACAAACCAAGCCAATACAGGGTTACTGTTCACCGCACACACAAACCAACCCAATACAGGGTTACTGTTCACCGCACACACAAACCAAGCCAATACAGGGTTACTGTTCACCGCACACACAAACCAAGCCAATACAGGGTTACTGTTCACCGCACACACAAACCAAGCCAATACAGGGTTACTGTTCACCGCACACACAAACCAAGCCAATACAGGGTTACTGTTCACCGCACACACAAACCAAGCCAATACAGGGTTACTGTTCACCGCACACACAAACCAAGCCAATACAGGGTTACTGTTCACCGCACACACAAACCAAGCCAATACAGGGTTACTGTTCACCGCACACACAAACCAACCCAATACAGGGTTACTGTTCACCGCACACACAAACCAACCCAATACAGGGTTACTGTTCACCGCACACACAAACCAACCCAATACAGGGTTACTGTTCACTGCACACACTGTTCACTTTATATCCAAACCAACCCAATAAGGTCTTCCTCTCCCCCTGTTCACTTTATACCCAAACCCAGCCCAATAAGATCTTCCTGTCCCCCTGATGATTTTATACCCAAACCCAACCCAATAAAGTCTTCCTGTCCCCCTATTCATGTGCTACATACCAAAGAACACGAAATGAGAGAAGCCATTCGGCTGATCAGTGCTCATCCCGTTCTGAGCAGCTGATCGATCCCAGTATTGATAAGAAGTGAATAGGGGTTTGAACTGAAGAAACCTGGGCTAAGCTGTCAAAGACTAACAAGCTTCAAACTACATCCCTGTTTTTATTTCCAGTACCCTTAGAGTGTATATGATGTTTGAAATTGTTCTTTGTGGTTCTTACTGTGGTTAGTAAAAAGCTGGCTCTCACTTCTATAACGACACTCAGAAAGGCTGATATAGCTTAAGAGTTTTGTTTTCACAGTACTGGTGTTCTGCCCAAACCTTGTACTATATCTCAACTCTTAATGAAATACTATCTAAATACAGCAGACCATGTGAATTTGCCTTGTATGTCAATAGGCCTTTACACGTTTGACAATTACACCAAAAATACATTGAAATGAAATGTGATCTTTAATGAATTGCATAGAGGTGTACTGGACAGTGATTGTATAGAAAGAGTAATACACAGTATAGAAAGTGTAATGCACAGTATAGGGAGTGTAATGCGCAATATAGAGAGTGTAATGCACAATACAGGGAATGTAATGCACAGTAGAGAGAGTGTAATGCACAGTAGAGAGAGTGTAATGCACAGTAGAGAGAGTGTAATGCACAGTGATTATATAGAGTGTAATGCACAGTATAGAAAGTGTAATGCGCAGTATAGAGAGTGTAATGCACAATACAGGGAATGTAATGCACAGTATAGAGAGTGTAATGCACAGTAGAGAGAGTGTAATGCACAGTAGAGAGAGTGTAATGCACAGTGATTATATAAAGTGTAATCCACAGTAGAGAGAGTGTAATGCACAGTAGAGAGAGTGTAATGCACAGTGTAGATAATGCACAGTGATTGTGTACCTGGTGCAGCCACTGCTCGACGAGGCCCCGGGCCTGTGCGGGTACGATCCTGCACACCAGCTCCACACGTTCGCTCTCTGCAGACTCCATGTGCGTGATCTCGTAGCCCGCGTTGAAGCTCAGCTTGGCGATGCCCTCGAAGCACTTCTTGAGGTGGGGCTGCACACGCATGGGGTCCCGCGTCTCCGACAGGATCTCCAGCAGCTCGTCGTTCGACAGGAAGTAGAACCTGAGGGAGGGAGAGACAGAGACACAGCCATCAGCCAGGAACCCGTCAAAGAGACCCAACAAGTAGAACACAACAATGGACCCATCAGAGACACCCAACCAGCAGGACACAGCCAGGCACCCATCAGAGAGACCCAACCAGCAGGACACAGCCAGGGACCCATCAGAGACACCCAACCAGCAGGACACAGCCAGGCACCCATCAGAGAGACCCAACCAGCAGGACATAGCCAGGGACCCATCAGAGAGACCCAATCAGCAGGACACAGCCAGGGACCCATCAGAGAGACCCAACCAGCAGGACATAGCCAGGGACCCATCAGAGAGACCCAACCAGCAGGACACAGCCAGGGACCCATCAGAGAGACCCAACAAGCAGGACACAGCCAGGGACCCATCAGAGAGATCCAACAAGCAGGACACAGCCAGGGACCCATCAGAGAGACCCAACAAGCAGGACACAGCCAGGCACCCATCAGAGAGACCCAACAAGCAGGAAACAGCCAGGAACCCATCAGAGAGACCCAACAAGCAGGACACAGCCAGGGACCCATCAGAGAGACCAAACAAGCAGGACACAGCCAGGCACCCATCACAGAGACCCACCAAGCAGGACACAGCCAGGGACCCATCAGAGAGATCCAACAAGCAGGACACAGCCAGGCCAAGTAAGCACTCAACACTGCAGGGTTTTAGTAGAAATGCTAAAACGAACCCCAGAACAAAAACAAGAGATTGAGAAAGACTTTCAAGTCAAAATTACTGAGTTTCATTTGTATGACCTCCCTGTTTTACTGCAGTTGCTTCTATTATTTTTTTCTCAGTCATGCTAACTGTTTTCACAGAGAGGAAGGTTCTTTATATGCACAAAGTTGCAGGAATAATAGGAATATTACTTTGGTAATAAAGTCATATTTTTGTACAAATGTTTAAAATGTCATTCCAGCTCAGGTGGACCGAGGGGTGCCGCTCGACCCCGTATGCAAATATTTTTCGTCAATGAATATTTTTTTAGATGGAATGCCGCAGAAATCTTTAAAACGATACTAACACGATTTGTCCAGGTCATCCCCCAAATGGAGAAAAAGGTGATGAAATGTGCATGTGTACCACCAGACACCCTCCTCCCCATCACATGATCACATTATCAGGGGTTGGCACCACATGGACTGTGACAGACATTAAAAAAACAACATCTTGGCCACGGACAAACAAAACAGAAGTTCTATACAATGATGTGCGTGTGTGTGTGTGTCAGACGTGTTCACAGCCATGGACAATGATAACTCTTGCCATGGACATGCGTGTCCGCATATGGACACGTTGACAGCCCCTGTGGTTTATGCATCATCAGCCACAAAGGGAGTGAATTGCATCTCCCTGGAATTTCTTCCACTCAAACTGGAATGACACGCGATTGCGCCAAATGCAAAACAAGCACATCCAAGCCCTGTTTGCAGAGTTTCAAAGATGCTAGTTACTGAGTAGCTAGAACCTTGAGCATTTACTGGGCTTCACCACACTGCTTAGTGCTTTGGAATTCTTTCACTTAACCTTTATATGGGGCGATCTTCTCATTTTCATCACTGTTATTGAGAATGCCAACAACTAACTGGACAATCTAACATGGCAGCGTTATTCAGAAACCTTTCATTCATTCAGCCTTTCATTTAAATCTTCAAAGACAGCGTCGGCAGTGCTGGCTAAACTCTACCCCTTTATATTTTCTCAAACATGTAAACAAAACCTCTAAGTATGTAGCAATCTGTGCTGGGGATGCTGTGAAAAAGCTTTGGAAGTGGATAGCCAGGGGCTCTGAGGGCATGTTGACAACCCTGCAGATCTGAGGACGCCTTGGATAACTGATCGCTAGGGTGACTAGATGTCCCGAAAAAAATCGGGATCGTCCCGATATTAGGGGCTTTGTCCCGCGTCCCAATTGAGGCACTGTTGGGGCACCATTTGTCCCGATTTTTAGAGTAAACGTTAAAAACCCAGTTGTGAAATGTGACATTTTTATTTTCTCGTTAGGAAACGTCATATATGTGGCTGCTGTACTGTCTCGCGGTGCAACAGCATACTCTACTGGTTTAGGGCGTGCTGTTTGAGTGAGTTGTTTGCATTGCATTTATGCGGCTATCCAATCACATTAACCTGCAGTCGTGCGGTATGCGTCACGTGTTTTTCTTGGTGCGTGCGCCTGTGCGCCTGTGTGTCTTGTTTTACTGGCGAAGTATCATGGTGGCTGGTGTTGTTGACAAGCCTGTCACTAAAAAGCAAAAAAAAAAAAGGGGGGGGGGGGGGGGGGGGTGGATTCAATCATACGCCCATGGTCAAGTCATCCAATTAGGATTAGGGTTATAATTAGGATTTCACTGACATTTTGCGGACCTGTTTAAACATTAAATAACCTAATATTTCAGAGCACTAAAAATAGTGGTGCTTGCTTCCTTACTAAAACGGAGTGCTGTCATTTGTTAAAAGGCAAGCATGCAACATCTCCCAACAGCCGTGGCTGATATTTTCTGTCTGGTGTGGATTTGCCCACATTGAGACGGCACGTCTGCATACACTGAATTGGTTGGAAGTGTAATGCAGAGCTTTGCCAAGTTCTACAGATGTGGAAATCGATTAGAAACAGCCACAAAACTCAGTTACCCAAAGCTATCTGGCATTCTTTAATAAAGTTCGAGTCAAAACAAAGGAAACGTGTCTGTTCGGGTCTAAAATTCTACTGTGTTTAAAAAGTAAACAGCAGGCTGTTTGAAGCGAGGTAGCTGTGCTTGATGGTGCCTGTAATGCTGATTTAACTTGGGTACAACCCACACAGGAATACTTTTTGTCTGCGCTGACGTTCCAGTTTGTTTTCTGAAAGTTGTTTGTTTTATGTTCTGTAGCCTTTTGTTTAATGTGTGATTCTGACGTTATAGCGATTGATCGACTTTTCTTGAAGTTATAATACAAGATGTGCAACATACTTTGCCTGTTTTGCTTTGTTGTCCATTCCTGGTATTTATAGAAGATATGTCGTTTGCAATGTGCCGTAGTTCACATGGTTTCTTTCTGCCCCTCACCAACTGAAAGAGTCCCAATTTTTCACTCTTGCTGTCTGGTCATGCTAGTGATCGCTCAAGTTGGCAGCTGCCACATTTTCTGCACTTCAATGAACGAGCGGGCCAGCATGTTGTAGACATGCATGTAATGTGGCAATTAGGAACCTCCATTCCAACAGCCACCATGTAACCTACAAGCCCAAACAATCAAGCTGTGTAACTGCCAATGAGAACACATTAAATTTTCATAAAGAAACCAAGGGTCACACAGTATTACTACTATAGTGCTACCCCTTTACAACATGACCTGTTATAGTGCGGAATCGGTTAGAACACGGAAAGGTTGTGGTTCCCATTTCCCCCATAATGCAAAATCTTTCACTCTTAAAATGAAACTCGATGCGGTGGACAGAGGAAGAAAAGGTGAAACTCAAGCAGCAGTTTGAAAAGATGTAAGGGTTGCAGAATTTACATTGTGTGGTTGGCTAAAAGATGAAAAAAAACTAAGAAGTTTTCTTGATAAGACTGACTCCAAAGAGGGCTGTTCTAGGAAAAAAAATGTGCTGTGCTAAAGAGTGAGACAAATTGCTGTGTGAATGTGCTGTAGGCTAACAACGGTCGGGAATAATCCACCCAAGAAACCGTGGATTCGAGTACCTGCACACTGTGTGGGTCGCCTTCCTTTTCCATCGAACGCTACAATATTAATTTGGCTTGTGGCCATTGTAAATCAAAACTCCCAGGAGTGAACAAGTGCTTTAAATCTTTTCCATTATTTGATTATATGACTTAGTTGTTTAGTTAAAGGTAGAAAAATTGTAATCACCTTTTCACTCACGTATAATTCATATTATTTAGTTTCCAAGTTTTGTTTGAGTTTTTTCATTACATCTTTGAAATGTATTTAAAAAAAAAAGATCTCAGCATAGTTCATGGCATGGTTCAACCTACTAAGACCAGTGTGAGATGCTTCTAGTTATTCCCCACAAGTGCTTTTTTTTTTGCATCATCAATGCAAGAATAAAATAAGAGACTTGGACTAATTTGATCACTAGTCACACCTTCAACACCTGTGCACCTGTTTCCTTTGAAAGGTACACAAGTTAGTACTTGTGCCCCTGCTATAAGAAGCAGGATTTTGTTCTTTATTCTGTCTGTTTGTGGCTTACCTTGGGAAGAAGAGCCTTTTCTTCTCTAAGTAGTCGTTTAAGCCTCTCTGAATGTCATCCAGCATCGACTCGGCCTCTTTGAGTTTACTGTGCACCTGGACCTGAGAGATAACCCGCATGGCATTGCCAGTCTGCTGCGCCTCAGTCATGACCTGCCTCCTGTACGGAGAGGGGAGAGAGGCGCGGCACGGTCAGCACCACAGCACAGTCACCCCACTCAATATTCATACAGCAGAGAGGGGTACAGCACAGTCACCCCGCTCAATATTCATACAGCAGAGAGGGGCACAGCACAGTCACCCCGCTCAATATTCACACAGCAGAGAGGGGCACAGCACAGTCACCCCGCTCAATATTCACACAGCAGAGAGGGGCACAGCACTGTCACCCCGCTCAATATTCACACAGCAGAGAGGGGCACAGCACTGTCACCCCGCTCAATATTCACACAGCAGAGAGGGGCACAGCACAGTCACCCCGCTCAATATTCACACAGCAGAGAGGGGCACAGCACTGTCACCCCGCTCAATATTCACACAGCAGAGAGGGGCACAGCACTGTCACCCCGCTCAATATTCACACAGCAGAGAGGGGCACAGCACAGTCACCCCGCTCAATATTCACACAGCAGAGAGGGGCACAGCACTGTCACCCCGCTCAATATTCACACAGCAGAGAGGGGCACAGCACTGTCACCCCGCTCAATATTCACACAGCAGAGAGGGGCACAGCACTGTCACCCCGCTCAATATTCACACAGCAGAGAGGGGCACAGCACTGTCACCCCGCTCAATATTCACACAGCAGAGAGGGGCACAGCACTGTCACCCCGCTCAATATTCACACAGCAGAGAGGGGCACAGCACTGTCACCCCGCTCAATATTCACACAGCAGAGAGGGGCACAGCACTGTCACCCCGCTCAATATTCACACAGCAGAGAGGGGCACAGCACTGTCACCCCGCTCAATATTCATACAGCAGAGAGGGGCACAGCACTGTCACCCCGCTCAATATTCACACAGCAGAGAGGGGCACAGCACTGTCACCCCGCTCAATATTCACACAGCAGAGAGGGGCACAGCACAGTCACCCCGCTCAATATTCACACAGCAGAGAGGGGCACAGCACTGTCACCCCGCTCAATATTCACACAGCAGAGAGGGGCACAGCACAGTCAGCAGCACAGCACAGCACAGTCAGCCTGCTCAAAGTTCATACAGCAGCACAGGCACATGTAGAAGTTAAAAAATAAAATAATAAACCAGAACTTAGAATAATAATTATTAACCAGTGAAATCTAATCGAATGTAAAAGAAAGCTGTTGTTTTATGGTATTATACATTTTGGTCATTCTGTGGTCCATTTGATTCGGTTCTGTTCCCTAACTCATTCAGGAACACCCCCCCGACGCTTCTCATGGGTTAACATGAATAATATTCTGCGGCACTTTTAAGAATCCTTAGTAAACCAGTGACTATTTGAAATCCTCTTAATTGACAGATTTCTGACCCTTTTCTTTCATTCGCTTGTTGTGGAGGGTTCTGATACTGAATGAGTGCAGTGCACGGAGGAGTTAGAGAGGTAGAAGAGTACTGCAGTGCTGGAACAGAGACTGAAGTGAAGTGGAGCTATAGCTATCTGCAATCTCTCTCTCTCTCTCTCTCTGTCATTTACTGCTTCAAAACCTGGTAATTTTCAACAAAGGCAATGGGCTGCTGCGCTAAATACTTGCTGTTCTTTGTGTGCTGATAAATATACATGAATAAAAAATAAATAAAAAATACTCTGCTGGGTATGGAAATTTGCTTATGCAAGTTTAATAATGCGCTTTTCAGCAGCTTCGAATCTGCCAAAGCAGCTGAAAGGAATCACTTCAACAGGCTCCCCGGAGTGCCTCGGATCTGCTGCAAACAGATGCAGCAAACATACCGAGACTATGAACCAGCGGCTTCAATACAGACACACAGGGTTGCCCGTGTCATCCCAGCTTAGATCAGAGAACTGCTACAACTCGCTTCATCAGGACAACACAGGTCTACCGCATACAGGCAGGCAGGCAGGCAGAGACAGACAAGCAGACAGGCACACCTTACCAGGTACTGTCCACGGCTTCGAAGAGCTTCCCTTCCACGGGGATTTGGTTACGGATATCCTCCGAGCCAAAAATGGGCTCCAGGTAAAGCCAGGCCATTTGCACCCGGAGCCAGGACTCCAGGACGTCCTGCATCAGTCGCTGGGGGAGGGGAGGAGAGGGCAGGTGAAGACAGTTCCTTTAATTATCCAGTTTAGTTTCAGCTCCTTAGAACCAGCCAAATAACAGAAACCAAAAGACACGTCAGCTCTGAGTCTCACTAATTCTGTACCTTTGACAGTTTTATTTTCCTTATACATTTTCAATTACATAAAGAGTATTTACCGTTACCACAGAAAGTGGTGTCAGAATTGTATTTTTATATATCTCTCTGTCTTTTCTTAAACAAGAAGGATAAGCATGTGCCAAGGGAGCAGCCCTGAGAACCTGATCCACACACTCCCTCCCACCTGCACAGCGTTAACAGTCACTGCCACTGGGAAGCAAAAGCAGAGCTGGGGTTTAGACAGATAAAATGAAAAAAACACAACCTAATCAAGTTACTGAACCGTAAATCAAATCATAGGAACAAGGAGAGGGAGGGAGAGATTCTGCAACACAAACAATTGAATCAAGATTCTTATTGAGATAGTTATAGATTCATATTAGGAGTAATAAACACCCAGTCTTAGAGCAGCGTGCCATAGGAATCTTAAAGGATGTAACTGTACGAGCAGAATGAGAGAGAGAACAAGAAACGAGACCGAGAAAGAAGGACAAGCGTGAGAGCGATACCTTATAAACAAGAACTCTGACCCTGTTTTAAACCAACACAGCTCCGAGCAAGTGCAGAAGAAAATTAAAACAATAAGAGAGGGCTTAAAAAGCAGGACTAGGGAGAGTGTGAAGAAGTGGGAGTGACAGCAGGCAGAAACACTTTGAGAGAAACAACTGTATGAGGGACAGGAACACAGTAGGAAGGGTGAGAGCGAAAGCGCGAGAGCGAGAGAGAGAGAGGGGGGGAGAGTGAGAGAGAGAGAAAGAGGGGAGCCAGACAGAGAGAGGAGCTGAAGAGTGCCGTTAGCTCTTCTCCCTGCCGGGGCCCCGGATCCAAAGGGAATGTACCAGCCTGGCCTCCCAGGAGAGCAGCTGCTCCTCGAAGGGGGCGATGAATGGGGAGTCCTTCATGGTGGTGGTCTTCACAACATGATCCTCCAGCAGAACCTGCACAACACAGAGTCTGATCAGAAGATACATATTAGAGAAAGCGAGAGGAGCAGGAGGGAGGCTGAACTGATTTAAAATCATTTTGTTAACCGCTATTACTATTATCTCTAGTGCAGTTGCTCCTGGGTTGGTTTGCGAAGTGGTTGTTTTGAAAAGCCCAGATCCTTATCGAAGCTGCTGGAACTTCTCATATCTCCCATTCCCATCAAAGATGCATCTCCTGTCTCCACTCCTTCAGTCTGACCCCTCACTGCAGGTTTATTTGAGTAAGGGTTATTGCTTCAGTTTAATTTACTCCCCAGTGTGCATTGCACCTGTCAGATCAGATACAGGAATAACTGACCAAAAGGGATTGTTTAGGGATTTTTAGAGAGAAATGCCAATACTGCTGTCTTTCAATTGTTTGATCATTTCAAGAAACAGTCCCTGGGATTGCAAGAGGAGGTTAAAAGCGTATAATACAGGTCGGGAGACAGATTATTCCAGAAGTACTGCATGCAGCCGTGCATGGAAGGGTCCTTTTAAAAGCTCTAGCTTTAAAAACCCACACCTCAGAAGGTAATAATTAGAAACTAATGGAAGTGTGCATCTGAGAGGTAGGGAGCAGGGAGCTTGTTTGAAAAGAGCAGCTGGTCATTAGAGATGTGTGGGTTGTAGTGAAATCCTTGCTGGTCTCAACTTCTAAAGGAAAATGAGTAATGACCTACTTTAAAAGCAGATGTAAATGTGGGTACCGTTCCTGGATTTTGACACTGTCCTGTAATAAATGTCCAGCAGGTGGTATTAGTGCACATCATTAAAAAATAGCCCTGAACAGGAGGTATTGTACTTGCTGAATCTGCAGTTTAAGCTTCTTTTAATGCAAGTAATATAAATGAATGTGTGTGAGCAGGATGATGGTCTATATTATATTTAATGATGTTAATTAGTTTGAAATTCTAATTCCCCAGACTTGGGGACCAGGGTTAATATTACTTTAAAGGAAGGAGGATTTCAGAACAAACAGGGGCAACTCTGCATGGTCATTTATTCTATTTAATCTTTGTTTAAAAGTAGAGCACAGCACACTTGATTCATAATCAACGCTAAGCTTTATCTTAGAAGAATTTTAATAAAGCAAACCTTCAGTTAAAGATCTTTCTTTTTTACTTCAGACATAGTGGTGCTTTGAAATTCATTGTGCTCAAATTAGATAAGCAATTACATTGATCTGAGGATTATTGTTTGTAGACATATGCTGTGAATAAAATAAATGATGTGTGGAAGTACCTTTTCACTCCTGCGAGTTTCATTACACCCATCATTACCTCCTATTCACTGTTCGGTTACACAAAGCGTCGAAAAGACAAAAATGCCATTACCATTCAACAAACAAACGTAAAGTAAAATCACAAGCACATCTTATATAAATTAGTTCTTCAGACTATCGTGGACAAATTTCAGTTGTAATTTCAGATCAATGTGGATGGTCTGTTCAGAATGCAATTGACCTGATCGGTGTGGACGGTCTGTTCAGAATGTGATTGACCTGATCGGTGTGGACGGTCTGTTCAGAATGTCATTGACCTAATCGGTGTGGACGGTCTGTTCAGAATGTCATTGACCTAATCGGTGTGGACGGTCTGTTCAGAATGTGATTGACCTGATCGGTGCAGACGGTCTGTTCAGAATGTGATTGACCTGATCGGTGCAGACGGTCTGTTCAGAATGTGCTTGACCTGATCGGTGTGGACGGTCTGTTCAGAATGTGATTGACCTGATTGGTTTCTGCGGGCTGTCAGCTGAGAGCTTGCAGGGAAAGGGAGACAGGTACTGCAGCTGGTTTTATAGGAGATGGACAGTAACACTGCATACACAAAGTGGGGTTAGCCATGGACAACACTGTGCATCCTGCTTTCTCAACCCAACACTCCTGATTTCATACTGCCACAAGGCACCATACATCCTCAATCCAAAAAGCCTTAAACTCATGAATTACTGATCTTTTTTTTTTCTTTTTCATTGAATTGTTATAAAAACAAATATTAATTTGAGAAAAAAAACCTCAAACACACATTATACTTTTGAGAATAAAATAAATGCATGATATTAATTATGAATGCATATTGCTTGATGTTTACTAGGTTGATTATGGTAATAAGAGGCCGAAACAAACGACGACGCTTGTTTCTGGGTTGTTCTCTAGAGTAGCTGGCACTGTGTGCACAATCACTGCCAGGCTGGCCTCCTGCGCGAGACGTGGCTGTGCACCATTCAATACTGAAGAGACACGAGTACCAATGAATACGAGTGTGCACTGTACAATACTGATGAGACACGAGTACCAATGAATACAAGTGTGCACTGTACAATACTGAAGAGACACGAGTACCAGTGAATACGAGTGTGCACTGTACAATACTGATGAGACACGAGTACCAATGAATACAAGTGTGCACTGTACAATACTGAAGAGACACGAGTACCAGTGAATACGAGTGTGCACTGTACAATACTGAAGAGACACGAGTACCAATGAATACGAGTGTGCACTGTACAATACTGATGAGACACGAGTACCAATGAATACAAGTGTGCACTGTACAATACTGAAGAGACACGAGTACCAGTGAATACGAGTGTGCACTGTACAATACTGAAGAGACACGAGTACCAATGAATACGAGTGTGCACTGTACAATACTGAAGAGACACGAGTACCAATGAATACAAGTGTGCACTGTACAATACTGAAGAGACACGAGTACCAGTGAATACGAGTGTGCACTGTACAATACTGATGAGACACGAGTACCAATGAATACAAGTGTGCACTGTACAATACTGAAGAGACACGAGTACCAATGAATACAAGTGTGCACTGTACAATACTGAAGAGACACGAGTACCAGTGAATACGAGTGTGCACTGTACAATACTGAAGAGACACGAGTACCAGTGAATACGAGTGTGCACTGTACAATACTGAAGAGACACGAGTACCAGTGAATACAGGTGTGCACTGTACAATACTGAAGAGACACGAGTACCAATGAATACGAGTGTGCACTGTACAATACTGAAGAGACACGAGTACTGTACAATGAATACGAGTGTGCACTGTACAATACTGAAGAGACACGAGTACCAGTGAATACGGGTGTGCACTGTACAATACTGAAGAGACACGAGTACCAATGAATACAAGTGTGCACTGTACAATACTGAAGAGACACGAGTACCAATGAATACGAGTGTGCACTGTACAATACTGAAGAGACACGAGTACCAATGAATACGAGTGTGCACTGTACAATACTGAAGAGACACGAGTACCAGTGAATACGGGTGTGCACTGTACAATACTGAAGAGACACGAGTACCAGTGAATACGAGTGTGCACTGTACAATACTGAAGAGACACGAGTACCAATGAATACGAGTGTGCACTGTACAATACTGAAGAGACACGAGTACCAGTGAATACAGGGACAAGTTGCTCCAGCTGGCTGCTTGAACCCTGCTCTCTGCAAACGCTAAACATCCACGCCTACATAGTCTCCCTTTGAAATGGGGCCGGTGTAAAGTGGATACAGCTTGATATTGAAAGGCGAATCCACCCCACAAAATGAAGCTTGTTTTGGTTATTCTGCATATCTGAGGAACTTGTGCTCCAGTCCACACTAGTCCTCTCAGTGCTAGTACTTTGTTAGGAGAATGTAATGGACAGAGGAGAATGCTGGGAGAGGAAGATTAGCAAATCAATGGCAGCCAGTGCCAGACATCAATTAAACTCATTTTGGATTTGCATGGATAATACCTCTTTTGTTCCACACTGTTTGATCTTCATGCTTCCTTAAAACACAGGAGAGCAGGAATATTAGCAGTAATTGCATGTTTGCTGCAGAGATGGCTTATTGAGCGATAGACCAGCACTTCATCCAAACCCTGCTACTGAGGTTCACAAAGCTAACGCATCCTGCCAGCAATGCAAACGAACAGCAGCAGCTCCGTGCACAGAACCTCAAACACACACTTCTTTGAACAGTTTTCCAAACATGTGCATTATATATTGTTATTGATTTACATAATAAAGAACAACAAAAATATAGTGCTCTGCTATCAAATCACTTGCCCTAATCAAATGACTCACACAGGACCGCATGTAAAGAAGGAAACAGTTGTACCCAAATACACTCTCAGATTCTGTAAGGGGTTAAGTGATTGAGGTAAGACTGGATACAAGCTACAGGAATTGTACGAGTTTTTTTCGTGAATGTTGCTAAAGTGTTTTTTTTCAGTAGCAGTCTCTTCTGGATTACCTGGATGTCGTCGACGGCTGCCAGCACGCTGACCCCGAAGTCTCGGTAGGGCACAAAGCTGAAGCAGACATGCTCCCAGTCTCTCTCCATGTGCTCCAGTGCCTGCTCCAGGGCATACTCCTTCCCTGCCTGGACGCTCACCTGGCTCAGCTCCTCCAGGTGCTTCTCCAGCCCCAGCTGCAGGATCTCACTGAGCGACGTGGTCTCCTGAGGAGCAATGCTGAAACCCACCTGCCAGGATACACACAGTGCACATTCTCAGAACATGGAGCTCTTTTATTATTATTATTTATGATCTTTAAATACATCCCCACACCCTAAAAAAACAACTGTGGTTGCAAACAAGTCATGACAGATCAAGCTTACTGGGCAAAACGGTCACAAAATTGTATTCATTTTAGTATTAATACACCAACATTGAGATGTTTTATAGCTATGGATGGAACTGAAAGAACGGAGAACACTTCCACAAATCTACACTAGTGTAAAGTCTACTAGCTCTGGATAACTCTGCTTATAGAGCATGTACAGTACAATCCAATTAGTTGGCAATTCGTTCTGATTTTGAGAACTTTCCAAATCCCCAATCTTTTGGAAAAGTTACAAACTTTTACAGACGTTGACTTTGTTCTCAGATGAAGCAATAATCTAAAGCCCTGTGGGAGAGGCAGAACGCTTTGAATGTCAAGCTCCAAATTGCCTCCAGCAATACTTTCCCAGTAACATAGGAAACCTACACAGGCAGGACACCCTCTAGATCTCTGTTCATGCTAATTAACTTCATTAGAAAGAATCAAAAGCTGTTTTTTCAGCAAAGAATTCATCGCCCACAGATTTCTCTCGCTGCTTCTCTGCTTTCATCCCCTTGTGCCGAGGGGTGAATTACAGCCTTAACGAGCAATTAGCAATATTCATTATACTCTGCTAACAGTCACTGAAAAAAACAACAATGCCTCAAACTGAAACTGCTATTTATTCCCTTTGCGAGCCGATTACTCATGCTGCAGCTTCAGCACATCGATTCAAGACATGGGCAGGGTGTGGACTGGAGGGGCTTAACGATGCCCCTCTTCCAGCCATGGGGCCCACTGTGTAGTGCAGGGCAAAAGCAATGCAACTACTGGAAAGGTGAACAAGGAGCCGTTCAAACACTGTTCTGAGGGCTTCTCTTTGCATTCCTCCATTCAAATCTGCATTTGCCTTTACATTGTACATCATACCATTCTCTGCCAGACCCACTCCCTGGAGCCAGAACAGCATGTGCAGCTCCTAATGCATGTGTAAAAGGCAGGTAAGGAGTTAATCACAGTGATGGAAGGTTATTGTAATCTCTGCCTGCTAATTAGTATTTTCTGTTCTGAATACTCACTTCTCAACACTGCTATTTGCGCTTTTGTAATTTGGGCAAGCGAGCTACGTTCCCAGCTGTGGCAATTAACATTGTCAATCAATGCTGGAGACAAATAATTAGGTTGTTTGTGCAAAATCTTAACAATCTTATTTTTTTAATTAATTAATTACATTCATCAGTAATTATCAAGGTAATAGAGGCGCCTCTAAATAATGACTGCCTTACCAAGTTCCACCCCCATTAGACAAGCAGTTCTCTTCATACAGTATGTATTAAAGCTGAAGCATGAGTGGGTGCATCTATTCTCCTCCTTTGTCACTAACGCGACCTGATTCAAAATCCAACAAGTTTTTTGTCAATGCGTGATTCTTATTTCACATCATAGGGATACATATGTACTCCTCACACCTGCAATCTTCCACTTGAAAAGCCAGCTTAATTCAATTTTTATTTGCACAAACGCTGCGTGAAGACTGACAGCAAGAGACATATTGACTCGGCTTTGTCTGTGTACCCTCATTAAATAAATGAACAGGTCTCTCTCGTTCTCTCTCTCTTTTCTCAAGGGTAGGATTCTGCATATTATGGATGGCTATGTGCTACTGGATAACATGTTTAACCAAGCAGGGGAGCTACTCCAAGTGCAACACGTAATAAAAACTTGACCCCTGTATTGGTGAGTGATTGCTGCAGACAATGAAGACAGGAAAAACTTCTCTGGTAAAACTCTTCTAAGTGGCAATACAATTACGCAGTTGCTGTCTGTGCCACACTGTCTTAACTATGTACGGAACGACATGTTCGATTTGAATGAGAAACACGTTTTTTGAAGTTGCTAAAGCATTTTGAGTGAGATTTGTTCAGTTTTTGCTCTGGATGAGTATGGGGAAATAAACCTGTTATGTTTCAGAATTAGAATGAAACCACTGACAACGTGTAATTACAGCACCTTGCATGTCTTAATAAAGTTCAGCGAACTTTCAGCAAAAGTTCAGCACAACAGTGTGAAAAGTTGTTGGAGTCAGTGAAGTGTGTTAATAAGAGAAGGTAATAGACAAGCAGACCCAGCATACTGATTTCAGGTACTGGACAGACAGGCTTGCCAATTACACAGCTATTTCAATCTCCTTGGAATGAAGCACTGACTGGAACCCAATACTCCTCGCAAATATTGAGTGAACCTTTCAAAGCAGGGTATTAAGGAATGGCTGTGGGTTGGGTTGAAAAAGGTGTTTTTGATTGAATTTCGGAGTATTTTTAGCATTCTTTCTTAATGTATCATTCATTAAACAGCCGTCCTATTAAAATGATTTTCAGCTAGATCGCTCCTGGCATACTAATTGGATTTAACAAAATTCAAAGCTTCACAATCCAAGGTTTCAAAAATGCAAGTTAATTCAAAAGAATGATTTTCGTAGATTTTTTTTTTTAAGTCCAACTCCCTTCCAAGCCAAAGTAGGTCACACACCTAGCACTGGCTTATCTGTAAGCTTGCTGTAAAGCACACAGGAGCCCACCTGACTCCACTGCACATTAACAGAGACACAGAGGAGGCGGGGCTGACACAGCTGAAAGACGGTCATGTAACAATGGAACAGAAATGACACTGGAACCCGGATTCTCTTGAAGCACTGGCCCCTGAATGAATAGACCTGTATGGAGCTCAGCTCTCACCTTCCTGCTCATGAGGTTCCAGTGCCTCTGCTTGATGCCAGGGCTGCACAGTGCCTTGATGAGCGGCATGTTGATTCGGAACTTGTCCAGCTTGGTCTTGATGGTGGTGGCAGCTTTCAGGGGCCCGTGCAGGTCCGGGTGATGCAGTACCTTCGTCAGCTTGTAACTGGTCTTCCATAAACTCTGCACCTGATGAAATGAATAAGAAAAGAACGTTCTTGCAGAGAAACATATTGATTTTGATCAGCCGGCCCAAGATTAATCTATTGTGCAGCCTACCTCAGGCTAATTCTTGTTCTCACAATAAACCAGTATAAGCTGCTATCGATCTTTATGTTATTTAAAAGCAGCTGTGAGCTCCTGTGGGTTAACCAGTGCTGTGCCGAGCTTCATATATAGTAGACACAGTATATGGAGTACAGTGCAGTCGCTGTAAGGAATGCATAATACTAATGAACACATTTCACTGCATTTGGAGCAGCAAATCAGGAGTCCCATGCTTTACATGATGGGTAAAGGTTGTTGTGTACTTATTTGTACAGGCTTTTGCTACTTTACTAAGTCTCATAAAATGAATGCTCCTCAGAGGCCCATGTTTATTGTCTTTATTGATATTCATGAGAGTTATTCTGCTTTTCTCTACTTCAGAACAATTAGGCAAAAACAGAACTATATTCAACCCTTATAGAAGTTTACCGCGGTATTCTTGCACGGCATGTTTGCAGTTTTATCGGCATGCTTGTTCCACGTTATACTACACATATCCCATAGTTTACCCTAGTTTGACATGTTTATTAATATGCTTTCTCATACCTCACTATTCTTCACAATGCTGACCTATGCTTTGCTATCCTTTAACAATGCTTTTCTAATAGTTCGCTTTTATAACTGAACTTTGATTTATTGCCCTCAGTCAGAGCCCTGTAGGATTGCCATGATTCTGCAGCCCGTGGTTCTGTCCCCTTGGTGGCGCTGGTGTGTCTGAGCCGTGTCTAGCAGTGTGGAGCCTGTGTCTGGCAGGCAGTGCACAATGCAGCCCGTGTTCACATGCTGTGTGAATCAGTACAGTGTGGAGTCTGTGTCTCAGGCAGGATAGGCAGGAAGTGCACAATGCAGCCCGTGTTCACATGCTGTGTGAATCAGTACAGTGTGGAGTCTGTGTCTCAGGCAGGATAGGCAGGCAGTGCACAATGCAGCCCGTGTTCACATGCTGTGTGAATCAGTACAGTGTGGAGTCTGTGTCTCAGGCAGGATAGGCAGGCAGTGCACAATGCAGCCCGTGTTCACATGCTGTGTGAATCAGTACAGTGTGGAGTCTGTGTCTCAGGCAGGTTAGACAGGCAGTGCACAATGCAGCCCGTGTTCACATGCTGTGTGAATCAGTACAGTGTGGAGTCTGTGTCTCAGGCAGGATAGGCAGGCAGTGCACAATGCAGCCCGTGTTCACATGCTGTGTGAATCAGTACAGTGTGGAGTCTGTGTCTCAGGCAGGATAGGCAGGAAGTGCACAATGCAGCCCGTGTTCACATGCTGTGTGAATCAGTACAGTGTGGAGTCTGTGTCTCAGGCAGGATAGGCAGGCAGTGCACAATGCAGCCCGTGTTCACATGCTGTGTGAATCAGTACAGTGTGGAGTCTGTGTCTCAGGCAGGATAGGCAGGAAGTGCACAATGCAGCCCGTGTTCACATGCTGTGTGAATCAGTACAGTGTGGAGTCTGTGTCTCAGGCAGGATAGGCAGGCAGTGCACAATGCAGCCCGTGTTCACATGCTGTGTGAATCAGTACAGTGTGGAGTCTGTGTCTCAGGCAGGATAGGCAGGCAGTGCACAATGCAGCCCGTGTTCACATGCTGTGTGAATCAGTACAGTGTGGAGTCTGTGTCTCAGGCAGGATAGGCAGGCAGTGCACAATGCAGCCCGTGTTCACATGCTGTGTGAATCAGTACAGTGTGGAGTCTGTGTCTCAGGCAGGATAGGCAGGAAGTGCACAATGCAGCCCGTGTTCACATGCTGTGTGAATCAGTACAGTGTGGAGTCTGTGTCTCAGGCAGGATAGGCAGGCAGTGCACAATGCAGCCCGTGTTCACATGCTGTGTGAATCAGTACAGTGTGGAGTCTGTGTCTCAGGCAGGATAGGCAGGAAGTGCACAATGCAGCCCGTGTTCACATGCTGTGTGAATCAGTACAGTGTGGAGTCTGTGTCTCAGGCAGGATAGGCAGGAAGTGCACAATGCAGCCCGTGTTCACATGCTGTGTGAATCAGTACAGTGTGGAGTCTGTGTCTCAGGCAGGATAGGCAGGCAGTGCACAATGCAGCCCGTGTTCACATGCTGTGTGAATCAGTACAGTGTGGAGTCTGTAGGCAGGCAGTGCACAATGCAGCCCGTGTTCACATGCTGTGGAATCAGTAGTGTGGAGTCTGTGTCTCAGGCAGGTGCACAGTGCACAATGCAGCCCGTGTTCACATGCTGTGTGAATCAGTACAGTGTGGAGTCTGTGTCTCAGGCAGGATAGGCAGGCAGTGCACAATGCAGCCCGTGTTCACATGCTGTGTGAATCAGTACAGTGTGGAGTCTGTGTCTCAGGCAGGATAGGCAGGCAGTGCACAATGCAGCCCGTGTTCACATGCTGTGTGAATCAGTACAGTGTGGAGTCTGTGTCTCAGGCAGGATAGGCAGGCAGTGCACAATGCAGCCCGTGTTCACATGCTGTGTGAATCAGTACAGTGTGGAGTCTGTGTATCAGGAAGGTTAGACAGGCAGTGCACAATGCAGCCCGTGTTCACATGCTGTGTGAATCAGTACAGTGTGGAGTCTGTGTCTCAGGCAGGATAGGCAGGCAGTGCACAATGCAGCCCGTGTTCACATGCTGTGTGAATCAGTACAGTGTGGAGTCTGTGTCTCAGGCAGGTTAGACAGGCAGTGCACAATGCAGCCCGTGTTCACATGCTGTGTGAATCAGTACAGTGTGGAGTCTGTGTCTCAGGCAGGATAGGCAGGAAGTGCACAATGCAGCCCGTGTTCACATGCTGTGTGAATCAGTACAGTGTGGAGTCTGTGTCTCAGGCAGGATAGGCAGGCAGTGCACAATGCAGCCCGTGTTCACATGCTGTGTGAATCAGTACAGTGTGGAGTCTGTGTCTCAGGCAGGATAGGCAGGAAGTGCACAATGCAGCCCGTGTTCACATGCTGTGTGAATCAGTACAGTGTGGAGTCTGTGTCTCAGGCAGGATAGGCAGGCAGTGCACAATGCAGCCCGTGTTCACATGCTGTGTGAATCAGTACAGTGTGGAGTCTGTGTCTCAGGCAGGATAGGCAGGAAGTGCACAATGCAGCCCGTGTTCACATGCTGTGTGAATCAGTACAGTGTGGAGTCTGTGTCTCAGGCAGGATAGGCAGGAAGTGCACAATGCAGCCCGTGTTCACATGCTGTGTGAATCAGTACAGTGTGGAGTCTGTGTCTCAGGCAGGATAGGCAGGCAGTGCACAATGCAGCCCGTGTTCACATGCTGTGTGAATCAGTACAGTGTGGAGTCTGTGTCTCAGGCAGGATAGGCAGGCAGTGCACAATGCAGCCCGTGTTCACATGCTGTGTGAATCAGTACAGTGTGGAGTCTGTGTCTCAGGCAGGATAGGCAGGCAGTGCACAATGCAGCCCGTGTTCACATGCTGTGTGAATCAGTACAGTGTGGAGTCTGTGTCTCAGGCAGGATAGACAGGCAGTGCACAATGCAGCCCGTGTTCACATGCTGTGTGAATCAGTACAGTGTGGAGTCTGTGTCTCAGGCAGGATAGGCAGGCAGTGCACAATGCAGCCCGTGTTCACATGCTGTGTGAATCAGTACAGTGTGGAGTCTGTGTCTCAGGCAGGATAGGCAGGCAGTGCACAATGCAGCCCGTGTTCACATGCTGTGTGAATCAGTACAGTGTGGAGTCTGTGTCTCAGGCAGGATAGGCAGGCAGTGCACAATGCAGCCCGTGTTCACATGCTGTGTGAATCAGTACAGTGTGGAGTCTGTGTCTCAGGCAGGATAGGCAGGCAGTGCACAATGCAGCCCGTGTTCACATGCTGTGTGAATCAGTACAGTGCGGCGTATCCAGAGCCATAAAACACTCAAGTGCTACATTCAGGAATACTTCACAGCTTATGAAGCTTCTTTTAGTATTTCTGAATGTATGTGGAGTAGCAGCCCCTTTAGTCCCGTATCAAAGTTAAAACATAGCAAAGTGTAATAATGGTAATAATGGTAAGCATGGTAAAGCATAAGCAAGCATTGTAAAGCCCAGAGAGGTATGAGAAAGCATATTTAAAAAATAAGTCAAAGCATGGTAAACTATGGTACATGTAGTATATAGTATAACCATTGGGTGCGTGGGGGAGAGTGTAAAATAATGTGCACATGTGCTCACCTGCTCCTCCACCTCCTCTGCGCTGACCTGCAGCAGCGCTCCGTTAAGCCAGCGCTCCTGCTGTGTGTTGAAGCTGAGCGCCGCTGCCCACAGGCGGTCAAAGGGCTCCTTAGAAATGAGCAGCTCCTCGATTTCGGGGTAGGGGCTAACCTGACCCATCCCCAGCAGTGCCTCCTCCTGGTTAATCTGGCTCTTCTGAGAGAGACACACAGGGTGCTGCATTTCACTCACATCAAACCTGACCTGACAACCCTCCTGCCTGGAGTGTGGAACACCTGACTCTGCTACCCCAGTCCCTGACAACCCTCCTGCCTGGAGTGTGGAACACCTGACTGCTACCCCAGTCCCTGACAACCCTCCTGCCTGGAGCGTGGAACACCTGACTCTGCTACCCCAGTCCCTGACAACCCTCCTGCCTGGAGTGTGGAACACCTGACTGCTACCCCAGTCCCTGACAACCCTCCTGCCTGGAGTGTGGAACACCTGACTCTGCTACCCCAGTCCCTGACAACCCTCCTGCCTGGAGTGTGGAACACCTGACTCTGCTACCCCAGTCCCTGACAACCCTCCTGCCTGGAGTGTGGAACACCTGACTGCTACCCCAGTCCCTGACAACCCTCCTGCCTGGAGTGTGGAACACCTGACTCTGCTACCCCAGTCCCTGACAACCCTCCTGCCTGGAGTGTGGAACACCTGACTCTGCTACCCCAGTCTGACTCTGCTACCCCAGTCCCTGACAACCCTCCTGCCTGGAGTGTGGAACACCTGACTCTGCTACCCCAGTCCCTGACAACCCTCCTGCCTGGAGTGTGGAACACCTGACTCTGCTACCCCAGTCCCTGACAACCCTCCTGCCTGGAGTGTGGAACACCTGACTCTGCTACCCCAGTCCCTGACAACCCTCCTGCCTGGAGTGTGGAACACCTGACTCTGCTACCCCAGTCCCTGACAACCCTCCTGCCTGGAGTGTGGAACACCTGACTCTGCTACCCCAGTCCCTGACAACCCTCCTGCCTGGAGTGTGGAACACCTGACTCTGCTACCCCAGTCCCTGACAACCCTCCTGCCTGGAGTGTGGAACACCTGACTCTGCTACCCCAGTCCCTGACAACCCTCCTGCCTGGAGTGTGGAACACCTGACTCTGCTACCCCAGTCCCTGACAACCCTCCTGCCTGGAGTGTGGAACACCTGACTCTGCTACCCCAGTCCTCCCCAGGAACACCCCTCTCATGCAGGATTACAAATGTGCCGAATTTTGTGGAGGTTTAGTTTATAAGGAGTGCTGACAGGTTAGTCAGATCTATAAAGAATTACAAGCTAAACATACACAAAGAAAAAAATAAAATAAAAACAAAAAGTATATATATTAAAATAATGTAAAGATAAAAAGCATTTTTTATCTGACAATTTTCCAGGAGTTTATCAGCTCGGGTGTTATCGTCACTCCTCTCAAATTTTGCAATTTTATTTCCAGTGTTTTCTAAATTCTGGTTTGCCCACTTGTTTCTGTTTGTGTGTGTGTGTGTGTGTGTGTGTGTGTGTGCATGCCTGCGTGTGTTTCTGTGTATGTCTCTCTCTCTGTGTGTCTGTTTGCATGTGTCTCTGTGTGTGTGTGTTTGCATGTGACTGTGTGTGTGTGTGTGTGCGTGTTTGTGTGTGTGCGTCTCTGTGTGAGTGTGTGTGTGTTTCTGTTTCTGTGTGTCTGTGTATGTGTGTGTCTGTGTGTGTGTGTCTGTTTGCATGTGTCTCTGTGTGTGTGTGTGTTTGCATGGCACTGACCTCCTCGATGAACCCCTGGATGGTCAGCCCGATGTCTCGGAGCCGCTCCACGTACTGCTGTGCCTCAGCCAGGCGCTCCCGACGCTGGAACTCCTTCACCAACAGCGCCACCTCCGCCAGGCACCGGGAGAACTCACCCTGCCGCTGCCCCAGCCTCTGCACAGCCTGGTCATGCTCCTTCTGCAACCGGATCTCACTGACAGAGGAGAGGGGAGGGAGACAGGTCAACACAGCCAGGTCTCACTGACACAGGAGAGAGGAGGGAGACAGGTCAACACAGCCAGGTCTCACTGACACAGGAGAGAGGAGGGAGACAGGTCAACACAGCCAGGTCTCACTGACAGAGGAGAGGGGAGGGAGACAGGTCAACACAGCCAGGTCTCACTGACACAGGAGAGAGGAGGGAGACAGGTCAACACAGCCAGGTCTCACTAACACAGGAGAGAGGAGGGAGACAGGTCAACACAGCCAGGTCTCACTGACAGAGGAGAGGGGAGGGAGACAGGTCAACACAGCCAGGTCTCACTGACACAGGACAGAGGAGGGAGACAGGTCAACACAGCCAGGTCTCACTGACACAGGAGAGGGGAGGGAGACAGGTCAACACAGCCAGGTCTCACTGACACAGGAGAGGGGAGACAGAGACAGGGACAGGGAGACAGGCCGGCAGTGCCACCTCCAGCTTCTCAAGCTGCTGCTTTCATTGATGACCCGCAAGGTAAGTCAGAAGCTAAGTAGGGTGCTGGCTGGTCAGTACTGATGAATAATGACTGAAGCAGAAACAGCAATGGAGAATGTTACAGGACACATATAAAAACAAGATGTGCACTAATAAAATAAGCCATGGCGTAAACAAGCAAAGGGTTCTGCACTGCTTAGTTGAGTCTTATTGGCAGAGACATGTCCCATGGACAGAGGAGCTGACAGTAAGACCTGTTGCTTTGTCCTGTTTGTAACTTGATTTCTTTCACTGGGGTGTGTTGGGTGCATCTGCAATACAGGATACATGGCAGGGACAGAGACTGGCTGTTCATTCCGCATGAGGAGTAAGGGTTTAAGTTAAAACAGCAATGCAATGTTCCAGTCACTTAATCCTCCCTCGCCAGAGACACATCCCGCTATTATTCATCCACAAAGCAACACTGAATCAATTCCACCAGCCCACTTAATAGCTGTGTGTAACCAACAATCTGTCATTCCACACCAGCATCACCACCACCTGTGTGCTCTATTCTATTAATAGGTCTAGCAATAACAAGCGCACATTTACCAGTCTGTAACTGAGAAAACAGAAGCTTCTATTATTATTATTATTATTATTATTATTATTATTATTATTATTATTATTATTATTAGTAGTAGTAGTAGTAGTAGTAGATTTTCTTTGTATCTGATAATCGCTTGGTTCCCTGGGTGGTAAGTTCTGGATGAGTAACTAGGTAAATAGGAGTTTCTATAGACAGGCAGTGCAGAGCTTCCTATCTTGAACAATGAAAGTGCCAGAGTATGACAAATGGCACCTGTGTGAAAAACTGCTGAACTGTTTTCAACTGAGATGCCATTGAGAAACGATATAACACATACATTAGAGAATAGATCTTTGAAACCAAAGAGAAATACATTCAATAATGAATGAATTGAGGCAAAGCCATACAGCCAGATACTCGAATGAAGAAACGTGCTCCAAAAGGGTAGCAGACCTGCCCCTTATAACAAAGCCCCACAGTAAAATCACAGCAAAGTGTAATACAGCATAGTAAAACCATGAGAAAGCATAGGTAAGCTTTGTAAAGCACAGAGAGGTATGGAAAAACATATGAATGAACATGTCAAACCACAGTAAACTGTATAACCATGGGAAAACATGGGGAAACTGCAAGGGGTACATAATGAAAGGTACTATACAAAATAAATATATTATTATTATTATTATTATTATTATTATTATTATTATTATTATTATTAGAACACATTAAAGAATGCTAGCTGTGTCAGCGTGGCTCTCACCTGTTCTTGATGATGAATGCTAGCTGTGTCAGCGTGGCTCTCACCTGTTCTTGATGATGATGAATGCTAGCTGTGTCAGCGTGGCTCTCACCTGTTCTTGATGATGAATGCTAGCTGTGTCAGTGTGGCTCTCACCTGTTCTTGATGATGAATGCTAGCTGTGTCAGTGTGGCTCTCACCTGTTCTTGATGATGAATGCTAGCTGTGTCAGTGTGGCTCTCACCTGTTCTTGATGATGAATGCTAGCTGTGTCAGTGTGGCTCTCACCTGTTCTTGATGATGATGAATGCTAGCTGTGTCAGTGTGGCTCTCACCTGTTCTTGATGATGATGAATGCTAGCTGTGTCAGTGTGGCTCTCACCTGTTCTTGATGATGAATGCTAGCTGTGTCAGTGTGGCTCTCACCTGTTCTTGATGATGAATGCTAGCTGTGTCAGTGTGGCTCTCACCTGTTCTTGATGATGAATGCTAGCTGTGTCAGCGCGGCTCTCACCTGTTCTTGATGATGATGAATGCTAGCTGTGTCAGTGTGGCTCTCACCTGTTCTTGATGATGATGAATGCTAGCTGTGTCAGTGTGGCTCTCACCTGTTCTTGATGATGAATGCTAGCTGTGTCAGTGTGGCTCTCACCTGTTCTTGATGATGAATGCTAGCTGTGTCAGCGTGGCTCTCACCTGTTCTTGATGATGAATGCTAGCTGTGTCAGTGTGGCTCTCACCTGTTCTTGATGATGAATGCTAGCTGTGTCAGTGTGGCTCTCACCTGTTCTTGATGATGATGAATGCTAGCTGTGTCAGCGTGGCTCTCACCTGTTCTTGATGATGAATGCTAGCTGTGTCAGTGTGGCTCTCACCTGTTCTTGATGATGAATGCTAGCTGTGTCAGTGTGGCTCTCACCTGTTCTTGATGATGAATGCTAGCTGTGTCAGTGTGGCTCTCACCTGTTCTTGATGATGAATGCTAGCTGTGTCAGTGTGGCTCTCACCTGTTCTTGATGATGATGAATGCTAGCTGTGTCAGTGTGGCTCTCACCTGTTCTTGATGATGATGAATGCTAGCTGTGTCAGTGTGGCTCTCACCTGTTCTTGATGATGAATGCTAGCTGTGTCAGTGTGGCTCTCACCTGTTCTTGATGATGAATGCTAGCTGTGTCAGTGTGGCTCTCACCTGTTCTTGATGATGATGAATGCTAGCTGTGTCAGTGTGGCTCTCACCTGTTCTTGATGATGAATGCTAGCTGTGTCAGTGTGGCTCTCACCTGTTCTTGATGATGATGAATGCTAGCTGTGTCAGTGTGGCTCTCACCTGTTCTTGATGATGATGAATGCTAGCTGTGTCAGTGTGGCTCTCACCTGTTCTTGATGATGATGAATGCTAGCTGTGTCAGTGCGGCTCTCACCTGTTCTTGATGATGAATGCTAGCTGTGTCAGTGTGGCTCTCACCTGTTCTTGATGATGAATGCTAGCTGTGTCAGTGTGGCTCTCACCTGTTCTTGATGATGAATGCTAGCTGTGTCAGTGTGGCTCTCACCTGTTCTTGATGATGAATGCTAGCTGTGTCAGTGTGGCTCTCACCTGTTCTTGATGATGAATGCTAGCTGTGTCAGTGTGGCTCTCACCTGTTCTTGATGATGATGAATGCTAGCTGTGTCAGTGTGGCTCTCACCTGTTCTTGATGATGAATGCTAGCTGTGTCAGTGTGGCTCTCACCTGTTCTTGATGATGAATGCTAGCTGTGTCAGTGTGGCTCTCACCTGTTCTTGATGATGAATGCTAGCTGTGTCAGTGTGGCTCTCACCTGTTCTTGATGATGAATGCTAGCTGTGTCAGTGTGGCTCTCACCTGTTCTTGATGATGAATGCTAGCTGTGTCAGTGTGGCTCTCACCTGTTCTTGATGTGATGAATGCTAGCTGTGTCAGTGCGGCTCTCACCTGTTCTTGATGATGATGAATGCTAGCTGTGTCAGTGTGGCTCTCACCTGTTCTTGATGATGAATGCTAGCTGTGTCAGTGTGGCTCTCACCTGTTCTTGATGATGATGAATGCTAGCTGTGTCAGTGTGGCTCTCACCTGTTCTTGATGATGAATGCTAGCTGTGTCAGTGTGGCTCTCACCTGTTCTTGATGATGAATGCTAGCTGTGTCAGTGTGGCTCTCACCTGTTCTTGATGATGAATGCTAGCTGTGTCAGAGCGGCTCTCACCTGTTCTTGATGATGATGAATGCTGGCTGTGTCAGTGTGGCTCTCACCTGTTCTTGATGATGGGGACAATCCTGTCAGGCCAGGAGAAGGTGTTCCCATTCAGAATGACGTCCTCTTTGGACAGGGCGGCAAAGTCCAGCAAGAAGAGCAGGTTAGCAGCCGCCAGCTCCAGCTTCTCCTACAGCATCGCAGAGACAAAGAAAAAAAAAAAGACCTGGTAACATTGATCACAGGAGAGCAGGAGCGATGGAACACAAATACAATATACTGAAAGAGAGGTGACTAGCGCAGAACCACAACTTCCAGGGGGACAAAATTAACAACAACAAAACAATACTACAACATATATATATATTTCTGATTCTTACGTATCAGGTAATACTACTGCATTAGAACAGGATCCTCCTTACCTGCTGCTTTTGAGAGAATCATGCTCATTCTTACTCTGAACCAATCCCACTGACTGCCTCTCCTCCTCCTGCTGCTATCCTGCTTCACCGACTGTCTGGTAAAACTCACGTACCTGTTCTGCTGCTGCGAAAGATTTCATTTGCCGATGTTCTTCTGTTTGTGTGTGTGTGTGTGTGTGTGTGTGTGTGTGTGTGTGTGTGTGTGTGTGTGTGTGTGCTGTGCTGGTCTGTGCTGTCGGGAAGCGATGAAAGCTGCAGCCTGGGTATTTATAGGTAGCAATAATGAGCCTCTTCCTTAACATAATCAGTTCATAGGGATTGATTTTTAAAAGAGCTCATTACGGGAATGACAGTGCGATAACAAGGCTGAGATGGATGTGCCTCGAGCTGCACTGACCCTAGCAGCCAGTGGTGGGTGGCTGCGCTGGGGAATGCAGAATTGATTAATGCCTTGTCCTGACATGACAACATTGAAGCTGCCTTTATTTGTTTTTACATCACCCCTGTGTGGTGCAGACGCTCCTGATCACTCAGCGATGTCAATATCTGCTCCAGACAGAGGGGAGGGGGCAGGAGGCAACCAGCCCTGCGCTGCAGGGAGAGGCCGTGGCAGAGAGGCAGTGGAGCTGAGACAGCAGCTGTGGGACTGGGGGAATAGGAGAGGGGCTCACCTCTCCTTCATAGGGGAGGCGCGATCTTGAATAGCTGAGGAGCTCACTACTCCTTCACAGGGGAGGGGTGATCTTGAATAGGTGAGGGGCTCACTACTCCTTCACAGGGGAGGGGTGATCTTGAATAGCTGAGGGGCTCACTACTCCTTCACAGGGGAGGGGTGATCTTGAATAGGTGAGGAGCTCACTACTCCTTCACGGAGGGGGGGGGGAATTTTGAATAGCTGAGGGGCTCACTACTCCTTCACGGAGGGGGGGCAATCTTGAATAGCTGAGGGGCTCACTACTCCTTCACAGGGGAGGGGTGATCTTGAATAGGTGAGGAGCTCACTACTCCTTCACAGAGGGGGGGGGAATTTTGAATAGCTGAGGGGCTCACTACTCCTTCACGGAGGGGGTGCAATCTTGAATAGCTGACGGGTTCACTACTCCTTCACAGGGGAGCGGTGATCTTGAATAGGTGAGGAGCTCACTACTCCTTCACAGGGGAGGGGTGATCTTGAATAGGTGAGGAGCTCACTACTCCTTCACAGGGGAGCGGTGATCTTGAATAGGTGAGGAGCTCACTACTCCTTCACAGGGGAGGGGTGATCTTGAATAGGTGAGGGGCTCACCACTCCTTCACAGGGGAGCGGTGATCTTTAATAGGTGAGGAGCTCACTACTCCTTCACAGGGGAGGGGTGATCTTGAATAGGTGAGGAGCTCACCACTCCTTCACAGGGGAGCGGCGATCTTGGTTATAGAGAATGCCTCCAGAGGTACGCTAAGATCTCTCTATTTTTGGAGTCGCAGGAACCAACTAAAAAAACCTTTTTTAGATTCCCAAAGCTATTTAACTCAAATAGTAATAAGCCATTTTTATGCTGAAGCTAAAAAGCATCAATTACAGCACTAAAAAGAATAAGAAACGACTCAGACTACTTATAAAATCAGTGTTAAACGTCTGAGTCATTTATTTCCCGTTTGGTAGCTTTATTGAGTGGGTTTTTTCCTTTACCCTGAAGACACTGTGCTGATGACTATTTGTATTAATAGCTGCTGTGCAAGATCCCAACAGATTTTACACTGATCCAGTCAACTGGAATCTAAAGCAGGAGAAACACTGCCTGGATGTTATTGAGCTATCTCACTGCGACACACACCTCTAGATATTTAGAATTATCATCACTATATCTGAATAGCATCGACGCACGCAGCACTCAGCTCGGATTCTGCAGTCCTGGTGTTCAAGTGAAACTCTTTCTGTTATAAAAGGGGACTGGTTTCTTTTTTTGGTTGCTTGCCTTGTAATCTTTCCACATTTCATATCTGACTCTGCAAAGACCATCATGGGATTTGCACTCAGCAGAATTCTGTAAGTGCACTCTTGAACTATCTCTTCTCACAGGGCATCTCTAATCTGAATTCTTAACAGCAGCATGCTAAAACCTAATGAACAGCGCCCAGAGGGGACAGCCCTCATAGCTCAGTACAAAGCAGTCAGCTCTGCAAATGTTTCACCCACAGCACTAGAATGATGCCTGACCCCACGGTACCCATCTCAGTCCATCACTGCCGGTCATCAGCCCTCGTTCCAAACCCCATGCCTTGTTACTATTAATCTCATAGAGCCTCAGGCCTCTATCACATTATTATACTGCTGCTATTCTGAGTCATCTGTTTAACCTTTTCTGTATATCTTCAGGCATTCACAGTGAAGCAAGTGGCTTGCACATGCTGTATTTTTAATACCAAGTCCACAGCATCTATCTTTTAAATGACTGCGGGGAGCTCACACTTGTACAAGAATTCTTTTACGTCTTGCTTTTTCTTGTCTTGTAATGAGATCGTTAAAACCAAAATACAAGTCCCTCAGCTCTAACTACTAGATCACACTGCCACCCTCACAGCCCCCAAACTAGCCACCTGCGTAGGAACGACAAGCTTTACTGCCCTGATGCTTTCCCCAAAGCACTTACGAGAAGACAGCCTTGCACCAGAAGACACAGAGTTGACTGCAAATGTTAAACAATAAAGTTCAACAAAAGACAAGCCCAGACAAAACCACAAAAACTGTACAGTAAGTCTTGCAATCATCTACAGGATATGAATTGCTTAACTTGAGTGGCACAGTGCTTCCCCATTGAACAGCTCAGCATCAGCAGACAGTGCAGCCCAGCCAGGTCTGTAGATGCCAGCAGATGGGAGCCTACCTTGAGCTGCAGCAGGTCCCCGCCCCACAGCTTGTCCACGTAGCCCTGCAGCTCCACCAGGGTGCTGGTGCTTCCCGAGATGGTGGTGATCCTGCTCACGATGTCCTCGTACTGCTGGCAGATGCTCCGGTTTAACTGCTCCGAGGAGGATGCCACCCTGCTGATGAAGATACTGGCCAGCTGGTGTGTGCGCTGCACCATCCACTGCGAGAGGAAGACAGAGAGAGATAGATAGATGAAGAGAGATAATAGAGAGAGGAGAGAGAACAGAAGAGAGTGAGAGATTGAACACAAAGAGAGAAAAGAGAGAAGAGAACAGAGTTGAGATAAGAACAGAGGAGCGAGAGAGGAGAGAGAAACATCAACGTTACCAAAAGGCTCTCCATCTCTAGGCTTGAAGGCCAATCTGGACTCAACTCTATTCACCAAACAAACCAGTGTGCTGCATTGGCAGGGATGGGGGAAGGGGGGGTGGGGGGTGGCTGCAGCTTCAGTGCTGGTTGCATTGTCATCCTAATGGCTGGAAATGAAATTAGGTCCAATCTCCTTTTTGGTATGACCTGGTGCTGGTGCTCTGCTCGGACCACATTTCCTCAAGAATTGCTAATGAATAGATAATGGTCAGCCTCCTCTCTATCTGTCTCGCTCTCTCTCCCGCAGGTGGACAGCTCCTATTGGTAAAGTGCGACGCTTCCTCTCCGTGACGTGTGTGAGATGCTATCTTGGTTGACCTGCCACTCAGCTCACGGGATGCCTGCCTGACTCGGCTGCCCCAGGCTCCCTCCTTCTCTCTCTCTCCCTCCCTCTCTCTGATCCCCTGCGCCACTGTGTGTCTGAGCACGGTTCTTATCTGAGCATCAATGGCTGTCTGGGAGCAGAAAGGCAATCAGGTGAACAGTGCTGATTATCTTTCAGGGCTTTCTGACAGCTGACAAGATTGATTCTGGGACCTGAGCGCACATTCATATCCACACAATTACTGGTGGAGGCAGAAGAGCCCATGGATGGGAAGCTTTTTGTCTGCGGACATCAGCTCTGACTCTTTTGTTCTGTTGCAAGATGTGAAACAATATATATATTTTAAAGGCTGTGAGTCGGGTCCTTTTTGTTGCCCGCTTTCTTCTCTATTTTTGCTTTTTGCATCGCTCAGTTATACCAAAGCTGGTGTCACTGTGCTCCAGCATTAGATCACACTGCCCCCTCGATGTCTCAGACAGCAGGGAACACAAGGAACAGAAAGGGCTCTTTAAAAATGTGCTTGTAAAAATTCCATTTGCATAGACGGACAGGTTCTTCCATCAATCTCCACATTCTAAAACTCGCGGTGAAACGTGGTAAGACAATGTCTAAACAGGTTTCATTACGATTGTATAAGCAGCTCTCTACATACATGTAAAAAGTGTGACATGAAGACGTAAAGAGAGACCTCCTTGCAGCCTCTCATTAAATTGTGTTAATAAATATCCTAGCCAAGATTCACAACAGTAGCATAAGGGGTTATTTAAATACATTCAGAACTCTAAATGGAAATATGCATCACCAGTTAGTGGCCTCTTGTTATATAAAAAAATACTCTCTTATACCACAAGAGAAAGGGTCAACTGCATATAACGTTATTGTTTCTTACATTTTACCAGGAACAAACTCAAATCCCACGAGCATCCTGGGGATGTACATATGATATAGACTGGCAAGACTTGTCTCTGTTGGCAAACTGGGTAACAACACTTCAGCGCCCGTAAAAAGTAATGCAGAGAGCGGGTCACCTGCTTTATCTGGGAGCAGTCCAGCAGCAGCAGCTCCATGGGAACATGCACCGGCAGGGAGGACAGCTCCTCCCCCAGGCCCTGGAAGCGCTTGATCTCCCGGGTGTAGCTGCACAGGTTGGGCTCCTTGCTGACGAACTCCTCCACCTGGCTCTCTGCCTCCGCACACAGCAGGGACAGAGAGGGCTGGTACACAGAGCAGTACCTGGATCAGGAGACACAGAGCCACAGTCAGCCTGGAACACCACGGTGTGGAACACACCTCTCCTTACAACTGTTCCTTCCTCTGAGTATCAGTGCAAATGTCAAACCAGAATTCCTTCAGGGCCCCAGACCCCAGCTCCAAACTGCAGCTGCTGTTAAACTGGGTAGAAAACAGACCTCTGGACGTAATGCCTAAAGCCTATGTCATCTTGAAACACCCAATCACAGAATAGACAGTAAGGAAAAACTTACAAGAAACGTGAAGGAAGTCAAGTTGACACACATTCTGGCTAGTGCCTTCGTCTGAAAACCCGTAAAATGTGAAGAGTTATCTTAACTCCAAGTGTTGCAGGAGGATGGGTTAAAGGGTCAAAGAGGAGTCTGAGTGAATGGAATAGCACTGAAGAATACACGTGTGAAGAGGAGTCTGAGTGAATGGAATAGCACTGAAGAATACACGTGTGAAGAGGAGTCTGAGTGAATGGAATAGCACTGAAGAATACACGTGTGAAGAGGAGTCTGAGTGAATGGAATAGCACTGAAGAATACACGTGTGAAGAGGAGTCTGAGTGAATGGAATAGCACTGAAGAATACACGTGTGAAGAGGAGTCTGAGTGAATGGAATAGCACTGAAGAATACACGTGTGAAGAGGAGTCTGAGTGAATGGAATAGCACTGAAGAATACACGTGTGAAGAGGAGTCTGAGTGAATGGAATAGCACTGAAGAATACACGTGTGAAGAGGAGTCTGAGTGAATGGAATAGCACTGAAGAATACACGTGTGACGAGGAGTCTGATTCTTTTTTATACCACGCAGCTCTTCAAGTTCTCGTTCTATCTGGCCACACCTTAAAGCCGTCGCTCGGAATCAAACTGAAAGTAAATTGTCAGGTTAAGAGTGTTGTTAAGGAGCTGAGGTGTAGCTGGATTGAATTATCACTATGTAGTCGTGGATTACTTAAATTTGTGCCTAATTACTTGGCTGCTATTTTGGGATCTTGCTCATTTACCAATCTAAGGCACAATGATTACCTTGCTCCTCAGTCTGTTCAAGGTCGCCATGCTGTGAAATGACTACATTTGCAGGAGTTAGCAGCGCTCCACTTTGGAACGATACAAAAACAAGAGACCATTGTGTCTCCTGCTTACTAAAACAATTATCCAGGATGGCTCTGGGCTGAGTGATTTATTCATTTCAAACTGATTGAAACAGGATTCATCCCTTTGAGCAGAGTGGTCTCTTGCAGTAGTAAAACTCGCTATCTGTCAGAACACAGTTCTCTTCTGCAGTCTTATCAGGACTCCTGTAACAGCTTCTCAGCACCTCGTTTCCTTGAGCTGTATCTGTGACTGAGTATTTAGAATTGCAAGATAGACTCTGCTGCTCTAACAATATTCTGTGTGCATGCTGTCTCAGGACAGACTCTGCTGCTCTTACAATATTCTGTGTGCATGCTGTCTCAGGATAGACTCTGCTGCTCTAACAATATTCTGTGTGCATGCTGTCTCAGGACAGACTCTGCTGCTCTTACAATATTCTGTGTGCATGCTGTCTCAGGACAGACTCTGCTGCTCTTACAATATTCTGTGTGCATGCTGTCTCAGGACAGACTCTGCTGCTCTTACATTCTGTGTGCATGCTGTCTCAGGACAGACTCTGCTTATTCTGTGTGCATGCTGTCTCAGGACAGACTCTGCTGCTCTTACAATATTCTGTGTGCATGCTGTCTCAGGACAGACTCTGCTGCTCTTACAATATTCTGTGTGCATGCTGTCTCAGGACAGACTCTGCTGCTCTTACAATATTCTGTGTGCATGCTGTCTCAGGACAGACTCTGCTGCTCTTACAATATTCTGTGTGCATGCTGTCTCAGGACAGACTCTGCTGCTCTTACAATATTCTGTGTGCATGCTGTCTCAGGACAGACTCTGCTGCTCTTACAATATTCTGTGTGCATGCTGTCTCAGGACAGACTCTGCTGCTCTTACAATATTCTGTGTGCATGCTGTCTCAGGACAGACTCTGCTGCTCTTACAATATTCTGTGTGCATGCTGTCTCAGGACAGACTCTGCTGCTCTTACAATATTCTGTGTGCATGCTGTCTCAGGACAGACTCTGCTGCTCTTACAATATTCTGTGTGCATGCTGTCTCAGGACAGACTCTGCTGCTCTTACAATATTCTGTGTGCATGCTGTCTCAGGACAGACTCTGCTGCTCTTACAATATTCTGTGTGCATGCTGTCTCAGGACAGACTCTGCTGCTCTTACAATATTCTGTGTGCATGCTGTCTCAGGACAGACTCTGCTGCTCTTACAATATTCTGTGTGCATGCTGTCTCAGGACAGACTCTGCTGCTCTTACAATATTCTGTGTGCATGCTGTCTCAGGACAGACTCTGCTGCTCTTACAATATTCTGTGTGCATGCTGTCTCAGGACAGACTCTGCTGCTCTTACAATATTCTGTGTGCATGCTGTCTCAGGACAGACTCTGCTGCTCTTACAATATTCTGTGTGCATGCTGTCTCAGGACAGACTCTGCTGCTCTTACAATATTCTGTGTGCATGCTGTCTCAGGACAGACTCTGCTGCTCTTACAATATTCTGTGTGCATGCTGTCTCAGGACAGACTCTGCTGCTCTTACAATATTCTGTGTGCATGCTGTCTCAGGACAGACTCTGCTGCTCTTACAATATTCTGTGTGCATGCTGTCTCAGGACAGACTCTGCTGCTCTTACAATATTCTGTGTGCATGCTGTCTCAGGACAGACTCTGCTGCTCTTACAATATTCTGTGTGCATGCTGTCTCAGGACAGACTCTGCTGCTCTTACAATATTCTGTGTGCATGCTGTCTCAGGACAGACTCTGCTGCTCTTACAATATTCTGTGTGCATGCTGTCTCAGGACAGACTCTGCTGCTCTTACAATATTCTGTGTGCATGCTGTCTCAGGACAGACTCTGCTGCTCTTACAATATTCTGTGTGCATGCTGTCTCAGGACAGACTCTGCTGCTCTTACAATATTCTGTGTGCATGCTGTCTCAGGACAGACTCTGCTGCTCTTACAATATTCTGTGTGCATGCTGTCTCAGGACAGACTCTGCTGCTCTTACAATATTCTGTGTGCATGCTGTCTCAGGACAGACTCTGCTGCTCTTACAATATTCTGTGTGCATGCTGTCTCAGGACAGACTCTGCTGCTCTTACAATATTCTGTGTGCATGCTGTCTCAGGACAGACTCTGCTGCTCTTACAATATTCTGTGTGCATGCTGTCTCAGGACAGACTCTGCTGCTCTTACAATATTCTGTGTGCATGCTGTCTCAGGACAGACTCTGCTGCTCTTACAATATTCTGTGTGCATGCTGTCTCAGGACAGACTCTGCTGCTCTTACAATATTCTGTGTGCATGCTGTCTCAGGACAGACTCTGCTGCTCTTACAATATTCTGTGTGCATGCTGTCTCAGGACAGACTCTGCTGCTCTTACAATATTCTGTGTGCATGCTGTCTCAGGACAGACTCTGCTGATTCTGTGTGCATGCTGTCTCAGGACAGACTCTGCTGCTCTTACAATATTCTGTGTGCATGCTGTCTCAGGACAGACTCTGCTGCTCTTACAATATTCTGTGTGCATGCTGTCTCAGGACAGACTCTGCTGCTCTTACAATATTCTGTGTGCATGCTGTCTCAGGACAGACTCTGCTGCTCTTACAATATTCTGTGTGCATGCTGTCTCAGGACAGACTCTGCTGCTCTAGCAACATTCTGTGTGCATGCTGTCTCAAGAAAGGTCTACAGATAAACAGCTTTGTAAGAGAGGTAAAGTCAAGTCAAAGTCTCATCGAAACAATGACTTAGTAGTTAATAAAGTGAATGAATTATATATGAAGAAATAGTTTGTCGAGTTTCCGAAGTGTACGGGAAATGCAGGCTGTAGGTGTCTAATAATTAAAGCTGCCTAAATGTATTTATTCCACCCATGATGACCTGAATGCATACATGAAATACTTTTACATATTCCTGCAGTATAAATATATAAAAATGCTACCTTTCAATGCTGAACCCATCAAAACACATTAGGGTTTCTCACAGATGTTGGCTATGCATGTTTTTGGACAGAGAATTTTACCCAAAAAGAAACTGGATTAAACTGCTTTTCAATGGGGTTCTGGACTTTGTCTCTATCTGGCTTTCAACCAATTTTCAGGTTATTTTGTGAAAATGTATAAAGTTATTGCAGCAGCCTGTCTGGTGGTAACGGACTCTGGAAAGGTGAGTATATGGATTACGGCTATACAAACACACATGCAAGTGTGAAATGCAATTTTATATTTGTTTTTTTAAACCGAATGAAAATTACCTGGCCCTCTTATCCAAAATCATAAGCTGTTATTTGCAATAGATGCTGTCTGAGATTCAGCATTCTCATTATTTTCAAAACCTACATTTTCAATTTCAGGTACAAATTTCCTGTTCACCTCTGCGGTGTGATTGAGCACACAGTCTTCAAGTGAGGGCTGCTTCTTTTGTTTTGGTCTCTGTATGAGTTGAATGCACCCTTGTTTGGAAATCTCATCCCCAGTAATGTTCTGTTCCTCTTCATAAGGGTCAAGGATGTGAAGGCCGTTTAAAATTAAATTTGCTCCTGGAGTGGGGAAATCTAGCCAGCTCTGAATATTTGAGATGAGTTGGAATTTAGCCAGGACCCTGGCATCCACTTCTCTCTGAAACAGTGCCATGGGACCGATCGTCTCAACGGCATGCTGCATACTGGAGGATTTTTACGAACTCCAGAAGCATGGTGGAGTCTTCTAGCTGGAACACTGGTTAGACCTCAACCACCTGCTGAGCCGCTAACATCTCTCTTATAGCAGAGCGTGGAACACAAGCCAGACTGGTTCGGGTGAACGGCTATAACATGTGGTCTTAGCAAAGTAAAACATCCATCCCTATTAAACACTATATAATGCTAAAAGAAACTTACTGCAGCAACATTTCGACAAGAAGTCTTTCTCAAAGCCTTCACCCATGCACCAATGATTCACTACAAGAAGTCTTTCTCAAAGCCACTGCAAGAGTCAGCATGAAAGCCCTCCAGTGTGAAATACTTAAACAGTCTTCAACAAAAAAAATCATAAAAAGAATTCCTTTAATACAAAAGCGATTGCTCTGGATGCCTCAGTGACCCCCTCACCTTTCTCCTTTGTCGGCTATTTAATTATCAAGGCTTTAAGATCAGGCTTATTGTCGGGGCAGAAAGCAGGCTTTCAGATGGGAGAACAACGTGAAATAAATAATAGACTCGGCTTATGAAAATAAGAGTGGCGGAAGCTGGGTCAGTGGTTAGCTGGCGATAACGTCGGCACTCGTTAAGATGAAAGCAGGTAGAGCAGGTGCAGAGTGAAGATCAAAGGGCCCTTGTAAATTTGCAACCCAGCTGCTTGTTGGAATGGACTGCTGTGTAATCAGCCAGGTTCAACAAAGCCTAGGGATCAGAAGAGGAGTGTCCGACAGCGAGTGGAAGCGACAGCGAGTGGGAGAAGTACAGGCGTGGAAAAGTACAGAGCAGTTTAGAAGAAGTAAGGAGAAATTGCATCTTCAATTGCTTTAATCAGAAAACACAGGACATTGGGGAAACACAGCAGCAGCTCAAAGTCAAACAGCCGCGTGTGTTTTTCTGATAACAAACAAGCTGAAACTCGGAGCAGCTGATTCAAATTCAGCGCCGTTCTGAGACACGGGCGAGGGGAGGAGCCAACAGCACAGCAGAACAACGCAGTTAAACGAGGCAGTCTTCCCAGCGACAACGAGTGGAAGCGACAGCGAGTGGGAGAAGTACAGGCGTGGAAAAGTACAGAGCAGTTTAGAAGCAGTTTGAAAGCAGGTTGACAGCTGCAGAAGAAACTAAACTTCATCTGTGACACCTGCTTGATGTGGGAAATCCGAGAAAACCCAGCGGAGCTAAACCAAGTGTGTGTAAAGTGCCGCGCGATCCAGGACTTGCATAAACTAGTAAGTATGCTAGAAATGGAGCTGGAAGAAGTGAGACAGCAACAGAATCTTGAGGAACTGGCACACCCACAATTCATGGAAGTCTGCATCACCCCTAACAGACTGAAAGCCACCAGGGAGAAAGAAGGTCAGAACAGCTGGGTTCAGGTAGGCAGAAGCAGGGAAAAAAAGAAACTTCGTCAAACACAACCACCAGAAATCAAAATAACCAAAAAATTTGAGTCACTTCAGAATTTTGATGAGCAGAACCAACAACAAGAGAACGAAAGGAACAACATCCAGGACCCCATTGACAGTGGTGACCAGATAGCAAAAAGAAGGGAGGTCATGATTGCTGGGGACTCCATATTGAGAAACAGAGCAAGTTCAATTCGCAGTTTGGACCCCCTTACTACAACAGTGTGCTGCCTTCCAGGAGCCTCGGTCAAGCACTTCACTGAGAACGTGGACAGGCTCCTAGAACGAACAGGAGACGACCCGGTAGTAGTCGTCCACATCGGTACAAACAACATTGGAAGAGACAGACCAAAATCCCTGCAAAACAAATTCAGAGAGCTAGGAAGGAAATTAAAAGAGAAAACCAAAACTGTGGTATTTTCTGGTATACGACAGAAGACAGGCAGGACAGAAGAGGAGGAGGGGTGGCGCTATACATAAGAAACAGTCTTGAAGCCCAGGTGTTAAACCTGGACAAAGAAAATAAAACCGAATCAATATGGGTCAGAATAACGGACAAAAATTCAAAGGGCATAATAACAGGAGCATGCTATAGACCGCCAGATTCAGACGGTGAGCAAAATAGTCTGTTATACAATGACATTAGAAATGCGTGTAGCAAAGGAGAAGCCATACTAATGGGGGATTTCAACTTCCCCCAAATAAAATGGGAAAACCCGGTGGGGAGCACGAAGGATGAAATTGAAATGGTGGAAATGACAAATGACTGCTTCCTAACACAATTTGTCAAGGCACCGACTAGAGGGGAGGCATGCCTTGATTTAGTCTTTTCAAATAACGAAGATAGAATAACTAAAACAGAGGTCAGAGAACCACTGGCAAACTCAGACCACAACATGGTCTCATTTGAAGTGTTCTTTCAAACCCCAAAAGTAATGACTAAAGCTAAGGTTTACAATTTTAGAAAAGCAAACTATGAAGGTATGAAACAGAGACTAACAGAAGTAGATTGGAGTAAAATAGAGAAAACACCCACAGAAGAAGGATGGTTGTTCTTCAAAAATGTAGTACTAGAGGCGCAAAACAATTACATCCCTAAAGTAGACAAATCTAAATGTAAAACTAAATTGCCAAAATGGTTTAATAGATCAATTAAAAAAAATATTCAGCGAAAAAAGGAACTTTACAGAGCATTAAAAAAGGACCAAAAAGAAAGTAGGTAGAAAGAGTACATGGAACTGCAAAGGCAAGTCACAAAGGAAGTTAGAAAGGCCAAGAGAGAAATAGAAATGAACATTGCTAAGGGAGCTAAAACCAATTCCAAAATGTTTTTCCAATATTACAACAGCAAGCGAACATTCAAAGAGGAGGTTAAATGTTTAAGAGATACAAATGGCAAAATCGTAGATGAAAAAAAAAAAAATAGCAAATATATTAAATAATTACTTTTCAAAGTTTTTACAAAGGAAGATACTGACAACATGCCCCACATGTCATCCAGGTCCTATCCAGTTTTAAATAACTTTAGCATAACTGAGGCAGAAGTGTTAAAGGGACTAGGAGCTCTTAAAATAAACAAATCCCCTCCCAATAGTACTCAAAGAAATGAAAGAAGTAATTTACAAACCGCTAACCAAGATCATGCAGCAGTCTCTTGACACAGGGGTGGTACCGACAGACTGGAAAATTGCAAACGTAATACCGATCCACAAAAAGGGAAACAAAACTGAACCAGGTAACTACAGACCAGTAAGCCTGACTTCTATTATATGCAAACTTATGGAAACTATAATAAGATCCAAAATGGAAAATTACCTATATGGTAACAGGGTCCTGGGAGACAGTCAACATGGTTTTAGGAAAGGGAGATCGTGTCTAACTAACTTGCTTGATTTTTTTGAGGATGCAACATCGATAATGGATAATTGCAAAGCATATGACATGGTTTATTTAGATTTCCAGAAAGCTTTTGACAAAGTCCCGCACAAAAGATTAATTCTCAAACTGAACACAGTTGGGATTCAAAGAAATGCATGTACATGGATTAGGGAGTGGTTAACATGTAGAAAACAGAAAGTACTGATTAGAGGAAAAACCTCAGAATGGAGTGTGGTAACCAGCGGTGTACCACAGGGATCAGTATTAGGTCCTCTGCTATTCCTAATCTACATTAATGATTTAGATTCTGGTATAGTAAGCAAACTTGTTAAATTTGCAGACGACACAAAAGTAGGAGGAGTGGCAAACACTGTTGCAGCAGCAAAGGTCATTCAAAATGATCTAGACAAGATTCAGAACTGGGCAGACACATGGCAAATGACATTTAATAGAGAAAAGTGTAAGGTACTGCACGCAGGAAATAAAAATGTACATTATAAATATCATATGGGAGATACTGAAATTGGAGAAGGAATCTATGAAAAAGACCTAGGAGTTTTTGTTGACTTCATCTAGGCAATGTGGCCTCCTCTCGTTTGTAAACTTTCTTATGTTCTTATGATTGCATCCCGGTCCACAGAGTCGTGCAACAGAGCTCTGAAATGAACTGTTAAAACATTTCCATCAAGCGCAGATAATGGAGCGCTACACTCGCCGATCATTTTCATTATAATCCATACACAAAATCATACCATAAACAATAATACCAAATATAAACAATAATACTTAAATTATGCCAAAAACAATAGTGAGAACAAGAAGCTTTTCAGTGTCTTATGATAAAACTGAGTGCTGGCAAGATATAGAATTGGCAGTCCCATTGTATAGCAACTGCAAAGAAAATGTCTTCTAGTCTGAGCCGGCAATAAAACCTCAAAGCAACAGCTCCTGACCACAATTTGTCCAGTTCTGCCAAAGCTGTGTGTCATTGCATTCATTCCACCTCCCAAATCAACACCTTTAAGAAAATTTTCAGAACTAATTTAAACACTCAAACAGGAGAGCACAGCTTGTGCATTACCCCAGCAGAGAAATTCAAACACTCACAAACAGGAGAGCACAGCCCTGTGCATTACCCCAGCAGAGTAATTCAAACAGGAGAGCACAGCCCTGTGCATTACCCCAGCAGAGTAATTCAAACAGGAGAGCACAGCCCTGTGCATTACCCCAGCAGAGTAATTCAAACAGGAGAGCACAGCCCTGTGCATTACCCCAGCAGAGTAATTCAAACAGGAGAGCACAGCCCTGTGCATTACCCCAGCAGAGTAATTCAAACAGGAGAGCACAGCCCTGTGCATTACCCCAGCAGAGAAATTCAAACAGGAGAGCACAGCCCTGTGCATTACCCCAGCAGAGTAATTCAAACAGGAGAGCACAGCCCTGTGCATTACCCCAGCAGAGTAATTCAAACAGGAGAGCACAGCCCTGTGCATTACCCCAGCAGAGTAATTCAAACAGGAGAGCACAGCCCTGTGCATTACCCCAGCAGAGTAATTCAAAATCACAAACAGGACAGCACAGCCCTGTGCATTACCCCAGCAGAGTAATTCAAACAGGAGAGCACAGCCCTGTGCATTACCCCAGCAGAGTAATTCAAACAGGAGAGCACAGCCCTGTGCATTACCCCAGCAGAGTAATTCAAACAGGAGAGCACAGCCCTGTGCATTACCCCAGCAGAGTAATTCAAACAGGAGAGCACAGCCCTGTGCATTACCCCAGCAGAGTAATTCAAACAGGAGAGCACAGCCCTGTGCATTACCCCAGCAGAGTAATTCAAACAGGAGAGCACAGCCCTGTGCATTACCCCAGCAGAGTAATTCAAACAGGAGAGCACAGCCCTGTGCATTACCCCAGCAGAGTAATTCAAACAGGAGAGCACAGCCCTGTGCATTACCCCAGCAGAGTAATTCAAACAGGAGAGCACAGCCCTGTGCATTACCCCAGCAGAGTAATTCAAACAGGAGAGCACAGCCCTGTGCATTACCCCAGCAGAGTAATTCAAACAGGAGAGCACAGCCCTGTGCATTACCCCAGCAGAGTAATTCAAACAGGAGAGCACAGCCCTGTGCATTACCCCAGCAGAGTAATTCAAACAGGAGAGCACAGCCCTGTGCATTACCCCAGCAGAGTAATTCAAACAGGAGAGCACAGCCCTGTGCATTACCCCAGCAGAGTAATTCAAACAGGAGAGCACAGAGAGTAATTCAAACAGGAGAGCACAGCCCTGTGCATTACCCCAGCAGAGTAATTCAAACAGGAGAGCACAGCCCTGTGCATTACCCCAGCAGAGTAATTCAAACACTCACAAACAGGAGAGCACAGCCCTGTGCATTACCCCAGCAGAGTAATTCAAACAGGAGAGCACAGCCCTGTGCATTACCCCAGCAGAGTAATTCAAACAGGAGAGCACAGCCCTGTGCATTACCCCAGCAGAGTAATTCAAACAGGAGAGCACAGCCCTGTGCATTACCCCAGCAGAGTAATTCAAACAGGAGAGCACAGCCCTGTGCATTACCCCAGCAGAGTAATTCAAACAGGAGAGCACAGCCCTGTGCATTACCCCAGCAGAGTAATTCAAACAGGAGAGCACAGCCCTGTGCATTACCCCAGCAGAGTAATTCAAACAGGAGAGCACAGCCCTGTGCATTACCCCAGCAGAGTAATTCAAACAGGAGAGCACAGCCCTGTGCATTACCCCAGCAGAGTAATTCAAACAGGAGAGCACAGCCCTGTGCATTACCCCAGCAGAGTAATTCAAACAGGAGAGCACAGCCCTGTGCATTACCCCAGCAGAGTAATTCAAACAGGAGAGCACAGCCCTGTGCATTACCCCAGCAGAGTAATTCAAACAGGAGAGCACAGCCCTGTGCATTACCCCAGCAGAGTAATTCAAACAGGAGAGCACAGCCCTGTGCATTACCCCAGCAGAGTAATTCAAACAGGAGAGCACAGCCCTGTGCATTACCCCAGCAGAGTAATTCAAACAGGAGAGCACAGCCCTGTGCATTACCCCAGCAGAGTAATTCAAACAGGAGAGCACAGCCCTGTGCATTACCCCAGCAGAGTAATTCAAACAGGAGAGCACAGCCCTGTGCATTACCCCAGCAGAGTAATTCAAACAGGAGAGCACAGCCCTGTGCATTACCCCAGCAGAGTAATTCAAACAGGAGAGCACAGCCCTGTGCATTACCCCAGCAGAGTAATTCAAACAGGAGAGCACAGCCCTGTGCATTACCCCAGCAGAGTAATTCAAACAGGAGAGCACAGCCCTGTGTATTACCCCAGCAGAGTAATTCAAACAGGAGAGCACAGCCCTGTGCATTGACTCTTACTCACCTTTGCGGTCCGTGGCTGTTATTTATAATCACGGCTCGAATCCTCGCTTTAGCCAACAGCACGATTTCTTCTCCCGTCTGCACAGAGCTGATGAATCTGATCTGCAGTTTATCTACAGCCTGAGGAACAAACGCTGATGGTTTAACAGAGAACGGCTTATCAGCACCCATTAGAACCTTTCACTGGGACAGGTTGATTTAAGAGATTCCAATAAGCGCTGCTCTAAAAGGAATGGTGCCCACAGGTACCCGTGTCACCATTTCAATTAAGGGCAGAGAGTCTTTCACTCGCTGTTAACCTATTCAACTCTCACTCAGGATCGGATTGCATGGAAACAATCACTTTCATTTGATTTCTTCTAGCTCACAGCTCACACAACTTAAAGATAAAAAAGAAAGGCTCAAGTCAAACTGAACGCAGTTGGGATTCAAGGAAACACATGTACATGGATTAGGGAGTGGTTAACATGTAGAAAACAGAAAGTACTGATTAGAGGAAAAACCTCAGAATGGAGTGTGGTAACCAGCGGTGTACCACAGGGATCTGTATTAGGTCCTCTGCTATTCCTAATCTACATTAATGATTTAGATTCTGGTATAGTAAGCAAACTTGTTAAATTTGCAGACGACACAAAAGTAGGAGGAGTGGCAAACACTGTTGCAGCAGCAAAGGTCATTCAAAATGATCTAGACAAGATTCAGAACTGGGCAGACACATGGCAAATGACATTTAATAGAGAAAAGTGTAAGGTACTGCACGCAGGAAATAAAAATGTACATTATAAATATCATATGAGAGATACTGAAATTGGAGAAGGAATCTATGAAAAAGACCTAGGAGTTTTTGTTGACTCAGAAATGTCTTCATCTAGACAATGTGGGGAAGCTATAAAAAAGGTTAACAAGATGCTCGGATACATTGTGAAAAGTGTTGAATTTAAATCAAGGGAAGTAATGTTAAAACTGTACAATGCACTAGTAAGACCTCATCTTGAATATTGTGTTCAGTTCTGGTCACTTCGCTATAAAAAAGATATTGCTGCTCTAGAAAGAGTGCAAAGAAGAGCGACCAGAATTATTCCGGGCTTAAAAGGCATGTCATATGCAGACAGGCTAAAAGAATTGAATCTGTTCAGTCTTGAACAAAGAAGACTACGTGGCGACCTAATTCAAGCATTCAAAATTCTAAAAGGTATTGACAATGTCGACCTGAAAAAAGAAACAAGGACCAGGGGTCACAAATGGAGATTAGACAAAGGGGCATTCAGAACAGAAAATAGGAGGCACTTTTTTACACAGAGAATCGTGAGGGTCTGGAATCAACTCCCCAGTAACGTTGTTGAAGCTGACACCCTGGGATCCTTCAAGAAGCTGCTTGATGAGATTCTGGGATAAATAAGCTACTAACAACCAAACAAGCAAGATGGGCCGAATGGCCTCCTCTCGTTTGTAAACTTTCTTATGTTCTTATGACATTTAGAAATATTTCATTAAAATGTCCCCTAATTTACTTTTTTTCTTTTTTTTGATACACTGGCTACTTTATACTGAGCGTGGGGAGTCCTTTGTTTCTGAGAAAATGTGTTAAAACAGATGAACAAGTGAAGTATCTTGAAAGAGAATTAAACCACCACCTTGAGTAAGCCTGACCTCGTCATCAAAAGCTAAGCAAGGCTGGATTTGGTTAGTACTTGGATGGGAGATGACCTGGAGTACCAGGTGCTGTTTGACAGCTGATGTATTCCCCCTACTGAGCATTAAATAGGCCTACTACTATGTCCACCAATGCCAGTTCTTGTAATGTTTGCAAGCCCTCCCTGTGAAGGCTGCCTGCTCTCTGCTCTCTGCACCACAGAGACCTGCTGCTAATAAAACAGGGAGCAGCTGCAGCTGGAATGGTCCGGCTTCTTCAGGTCATCACACAATCCATTACAGACCTCACCTGTGGCAGTCCAGTGTGCCTGTGCTGTGCGAGGGAGACAGGCAGGCAGGCATGGGGGAAGGAAGGGAGTAAGGCACAGGGAGGGAGCTTTCTTTGGTTGACAACGAGAAAGTTGATTTTCACAGCTGACAAGCGCTGTTCTGCGAGGCTGCCAGTGTGTGCATTGATTAAGGGGCTGGTGTAAACACAACAGATTGCATCTATGCCTCCGTTAGATGAGACAGTAGATGCCTGCGGTCTGGGAGCTTTCTCAGACATCTGGGCTGTCAAAACTAGGGGGACTGCAAATGTGCTTATTTGACAAACATGTGTTAAAATAACTGTGGTCACTTAACCATGAATTCACAAAAAACATTAGCAATCATGCAGGGTGCTGTGCTGGAATTCAGTTCAGTATCTTCCAGAGCTACAGTTTGCAGTACCTGGAACAGCTGGTGCTCGATGCGTGGAAAGCGCTGGACACTGAGGACCAGATTGTCCACTACCGAGTGCAGGCAGCGGGTGACTTCATCAATGGACGGTGTGAACGAGACATCAGCCTTCTCCCAGGACAGCTTCTACAGACAGGAAACACAGGCGCTCTGAGTTTGGATATGTCTGTTTATTAGGGGGGTGTTGTTACTGACTACTAACACTCAGAATTGCTTGTAAGAAGCATTTATCAGCAGGTATTCAATAAGGCCATTCATAAACATGCTGATTTAAAAATAGGAAAAGTGGTCCTTCCCTCAGTGTACAACCAAGTACCAATCAATGGCTATGCCAGTGCGACGGTAACAACGTCAGCGCCCAGGATTAGAGGAAAATAATCTTCCAGCCAGCTTTTAAAACACCGAGGACGAAGCTTAATTGCCAGTTACCGGTACTTAATTGTAAACTGGGGAAAAAACGAGTACGAGTACAAAGTAACAGAGCAGCCCTGCTGCTGATACACTATACAGACTTACATCGTAATGGCATGTTTAGTTATCCATTATTATACACCATCACAACCTTTACAGCCAATCAGGGAGAGCCGTTGCAGTAGGATACATCACCATACACTGCAGCTTTTGATTTTTGCAGTGTATGAAATGAAACTAGTTTAAGATAAAAAAAATAAAAAGAAAAAAATAAAAAGATTTCATCCCTATGGCAACTGCACAGGCTACAGCAGAAGGCAGCAAAGTAAAAAGCAGGTATTGTTTTTATAATGGTGTATAACAGAGATGACTTGTTTTCAAGTGCAGTGAACTCGGAGGTTAACACTGCAGATTGTAAAATGAATGACTCGGCAGCAACCTTGGTGTTTATTACAGTTCGGAGCGCTTACCTCCTCGTACACGACACTTAAAAACACGCAATCGTTTCATCACAGTAATCAGGACTTCCTGCGCTGCTTTTTAACTCCCAGTTCTTTGCGTTCCATTAACTGTCTCTGATCCTTTTTAGTATTGGTAAAAAAAAAAAAACACAAATCACTTCAGTGTAACAATCAAGAATAAACAAATGGTCAATAATATCCTGATAATGGATTGCTTTATGGATTCTCCTATGTGGGATTATTGCTTGCAACAGATATAATTAACCCCTTATCTGCTGCAACCACACTGATCGTAAAAGCATACAAATGTCATTGTTGCAGTACATCTGAAATTGTTGGAAGAATACAGAATGTGTGCTTATCGTTGCAGTTTCCACTACTGCAAGCATTGCTGTGAGAGATATGAGACTTATTTAGGCATGACTAATTAATCTCACAGGCTTGCTTCTGCACCATTGTAAATGAGGACTCAGAAATACCATGAAATATGTTCTTGATAATTGCTATTACCTTTCAAAAACAAATGACCTGCCTAGCACAATTTATATTGCATTTATATTGCAAATTCAACATGTCGGGGAAGTGAACAGACAACAGGCAAACAAGTAAGAAGCTCTCTAACATGCCTGGGCTCTCAGCCCCCTTCCGATTCATGGGATGCTTTGGAGACACCACAGAGGAGGACTCTGTACAGCTGACAGGGGCTTTACTAGAACTGCTGCCCATCAGCTGCTCTGCTTTCTCTGCTGGGAGCTCAAATAAATACAAATAAAAAGAAATGAAGGAGCAGTAAAAAAAAAAAAAAAGCGTATTTAGATGAACAGCCTGAAAACGCATCATCCCTCCTGTATGGCTGTTATTTATTTGATACTTTTCCTGTGGTGTGGTCCTGAATATATCACTATTCAATCAGAATGTTCTTGTTGTGTGATTCTCTGTCATTCAGTGCTGTGTATTTTCATCATTCAGTGCTGTGTATTTTCATCATTCAGTGCTGTGTATTTTCATCATTCAGTGCTGTGTATTTTCATCATTCCTTGCTGTGTATTTTCATCATTCAGTGCTGTGTATTTTCATCATTCAGTGCTGTGTATTTTCATCATTCAGTGCTGTGTATTTTCATCATTCAGTGCTGTGTATTTTCATCATTCCTTGCTGTGTATTTTCATCATTCAGTGCTGTGTATTTTCATCATTCAGTGCTGTGTATTTTCATCATTCAGTGCTGTGTATTTTCATCATTCAGTGCTGTGTATTTTCATCATTCATTGCTGTGTATTTTCATCATTCATTGCTGTGTATTTTCATCATTCATTGCTGTGTATTTTCATCATTCATTGCTGTGTATTTTCATCATTCATTGCTGTGTATTTTCATCATTCATTGCTGTGTATTTTCATCATTCATTGCTGTGTATTTTCATCATTCAGGTTGCTGTGTATTTTCATACAGATTCATTGCTGTGTATTTTCATACATTCATCCTGCTGTGTATCATTTCATCATTCATTGCTGTGTATTTTCATCATTCATTGCTGTGTATTTTCATCATTCAGATCCTGCTGTGTATTTTCATAAGATTCAGTTGCTGTGTATTTTCATCTGTTAATCTGAAAGGTGATTCCAGTGTATTTTCATCATTCATCCTGTTAATCTGTGTTCCAGTTCATCTGATCCAGCATACAGATCCTTCATCCTGTTAATCTGAAAGGTAAGATTCCAGTTCATCTTCATACAGATCCTCATCCTGTTAATCTGAAAGGTGATTCCAGTTCATCTGATCCAGCATACAGATCCTGCCATCCTGTTAATCTGAAAGGTAAGATTCCAGTTCATCTGATCCAGCATACAGATCCTGCCATCCTGTTAATCTGAAAGGTAAGATTCCAGTTCATCTGATCCAGCATACAGATCCTGTCATCCTGTTAATCTGAAAGGTAAGATTCCAGTTCATCTGATCCAGCATACAGATCCTGTCATCCTGATCTGAAAGGTAAGACTCCAGTTCATCTGATCCAGCATACAGATCCTGTGATCTGAAAGGTAAGATTCCGTTCATCTGATCCAGCATACAGATCCTGCCATCCTGTTAATCTGAAAGGTAAGATTCCAGTTCATCTGATCCAGCATACAGATCCTGGCATCCTGTTAATCTGAAAGGTAAGATTCCAGTTCATCTAAGCAACAGATCCTGCACTAAAGAATGTCCTCAGCAAGTTTCATGGGATAAACAGGTCTCTAGATAGGCATTATAAATAACGCCTGATCCAGCATACAGATCCTGCCATCCTGTTAATCTGAAAGGTAAGATTCCAGTTCATCTGATCCAGCATACAGATCCTGCCATCCTGTTAATCTGAAAGGTAAGATTCCAGTTCATCTGATCCAGCATACAGATCCTGCCATCCTGTTAATCTGAAAGGTAAGATTCCAGTTCATCTGATCCAGCATACAGATCCTGTCATCCTGTTAATCTGAAAGGTAAGATTCCAGTTCATCTGATCCAGCATACAGATCCTGCCATCCTGTTAATCTGAAAGGTAAGATTCCAGTTCATCTGATCCAGCATACAGATCCTGTCATCCTGTTAATCTGAAAGGTAAGATTCCAGTTCATCTGATCCAGCATACAGATCCTGCCATCCTGTTAATCTGAAAGGTAAGATTCCAGTTCATCTGATCCAGCATACAGATCCTGTCATCCTGTTAATCTGAAAGGTAAGATTCCAGTTCATCTGATCCAGCATACAGATCCTGCCATCCTGTTAATCTGAAAGGTAAGATTCCAGTTCATCTGATCCAGCATACAGATCCTGCCATCCTGTTAATCTGAAAGGTAAGATTCCAGTTCATCTGATCCAGCATACAGATCCTGCCATCCTGTTAATCTGAAAGGTAAGATTCCAGTTCATCTGATCCAGCATACAGATCCTGTCATCCTGTTAATCTGAAAGGTAAGATTCCAGTTCATCTGATCCAGCATACAGATCCTGCCATCCTGTTAATCTGAAAGGTAAGATTCCAGTTCATCTGATCCAGCATACAGATCCTGCCATCCTGTTAATCTGAAAGGTAAGATTCCAGTTCATCTGATCCAGCATACAGATCCTGTCATCCTGTTAATCTGAAAGGTAAGATTCCAGTTCATCTGATCCAGCATACAGATCCTGTCATCCTGTTAATCTGAAAGTTACAAAGACAAGATCACTTGTGTATGTGTAACACTAGTTCCTGGCTAAATAGGGTTTTTTTAAGTTAATATATCCTGTATTTAGCCCCTTGTCCTGAACCTTGGCAGAGTTTATTAAATACTGAATTCAGAGAGCAGTTCAGTATCCAGAGCCACAAACACTCCCTTCCAAACCCCAGGAAGGAGCCCAGAGCTGGGGAGCCCCTCTGCCTCACACTTCCTGCACCCCCCATCCCTCCAGCACTGCTCCTTTTTTACAAACTGAATACACTAAACAGAGGTGTGTGGAGAATCTGAGTATAGCTCAATCTCCATCCAGCGCTGAAACTTATCTCTCATTTACCATCAGCTCTGTCTTCTCCTGGGCCACGAGTGGTGGTGATTTATCCAGCCTGTCAATCACTGGGAGGCTCTCAAGGAGGGAGGTTGGGGTTAGGGTCAGGGTCAGGGTTAGGGTCAGAGTTAGGGTCAGGGTGAGGGTTAAGGTTTGGTTAAGCGTGCTTTTGTGAGTCTGTATAAAAGTAGCGAGTGTGTGTGAGAGAATTATACGTGGTAGAAATATATGACTCCTCACCAAAGCACAGAAGATCAACCACAGATGGAGTCTGTCTTGGATAAAGCAAGCCCATTCTGAATGCTCTTTAACTGAAGCACCTCCCAGGCTCTGAGCATGACACCTGCTTCCTTACCAGTGATTTATTGAAAGCTCTTTCTCCCCATTTTCCTGAATTCTACTGTGCCCCCTCCCCTCTCATCTTTAAAATAAAGTCAATCAGTCAATGTGTGCAGATTGACATAGCCAGATAATAAACACTGGGCACTCCCACAGGACTGAGCATGTTCTCTCCTCGTCGTTTCTTTGCCCTTCTTTTCTCAGTAGCACTGAAGGATTTAGCTCATACATCATCTGCTCTCACACATCACAGTGGCAAGACAGCAGGGATATTCTTTAACAGAGCGCTCTGCTCGCCTGCTGTACCCCAGGAGGCTCTGCGAGAGCTGAAGGGAACAAGCGGTTACATTCCCCAGGTTCACGATATCATGAAACATTGTCTTAAGGCTTAAGTAGTGTTGCAGTTGCACCGAACACAACATAAACAAACAAAAAACAGGTTGCATCTGAACAAATGACACATTGCCCTAAAAGCGAGGAGTGTTATCTTTACCGTAGCTGTGTTGACAATGACTGTTGCTCTGAATACCGTGTCTGTATCTAACAACACACAGCAGACTCAAATATTGACTCCAATACTGAACTATGCAAACCCTGTCCAAACTGTACTCAGCTACGCATTGTACTGTAGTTGAACATCCTGGTGCTTATCTTTTGTGGGCCTACGTTGCTCAGAAAGCATACAGTGACGTCACAGTTTGGAGCGGTTACTATTGTTACACTGAACTAGCTGTGTTTATGAACTGCACAGCTGTGTGCAGCTTGAACTCCTCTGCTGTTGCTGTGGTATAATCACGTCACTGCAATGAAGGTGCTGTTACCTACAGAGGATTGCATACCGAACTCCTCAAGAGAATAAAAGAGCACAGTCGTTAATGGTTTTAAATAATGTGCACAACTGCTAATCTGGGGAAGGCTACAAGGATACAGCACAGTAATGCAAGTCTAATGGTCATATTGAAATGGTTTAAAAGGAGCCATCCTTTGGGTGAGACCTAAAACCGAGGTCCTATTGTAAGTAACTCTGCAGGAGCAGTATGCATAGTGATGCATAGTTTATCCCCTAGTGTCTGTAAGCCGCTTTGGATAAAAGCGTCTGCTAAATAATACAATAATTAATAATTCATACATAAAAGGTTTTTCAATGGTACTTCCCACTGAAATGATACTTAGCAAAAACACAGATTTAAACGTCCAGGAAAACAAGGCTCAACACATGCCTTGGGGGGGAACCCCCTGTTTTGGGGGGGGGGGGGGGGGGTTGTATTTTTTTATGCACTCGTGCTGCTTGCTCAGTCATTCAGCCTCCTTTGGCTTTAAAAAAAGCTTTTTTCTAAACTTGCTGTGAAATTTACCTCACTTTTGTCTGGATAAATTTTTCTGGATCTTGCCTTTCCATAACCAGCAGGCCGCTCATAGGAGTGTCTATCCGTTGCACTGCTTGCATGGTGATTGCATACCTCCAGCTCAAAGTGGGGTGTTCGGTTGGCCGGTCAGTTTGTAAGTTTGGTGACCATAGCTCTGCCGTTCTGCTGTATATATGTTTTGCATGGCCCTTTAAGACCTCATTGGCAATCAGAAAGTACTGATTAGAAGAGAAACCTCAGAATGGAGTGTGGTAACCAGTGGAGTAACACAGGGATCAGTATTAGGTCCTCTGCTATTCCTAATCTAAATTAACGATTTAGATTCTGGTAAACAAACTTGTTAAATTTGCAGGCGACACAAAAATAGGAGGAGTGGCAAACACTGTTGCAGCAGCAAAGGTCATTCAAAATGATCTAGACAAGATTCAGAACTGGGCAGACACATGGCAAATGACATTTAATAGAGAAAAGTGTAAGGTACTGCACGCAGGAAATAAAAATGTACATTATAAATATCATATGGGAGATACTGAAATTGGAGAAGGAATCTATGAAAAAGACCTAGGAGTTTTTGTTGACTCAGAAATGTCTTCATCTAGACAATGTGGGGAAGCTATAAAAAAGGCCAACAAGATGCTTGGATACATTGTGAAGTGTTAAATTTAAATCAAGGGAAGTAATATTAAAACTGTACAATGCACTAGAAAGACCTCATCTTGAATATTGTGTTCAGTTCTGGTCACCTCGCTCTAAAAAAGATATTGCTGCTCTAGAAAGAGTGCAAAGAAGAGCAACCAGAATTATTCCGGGCTTAAAAGGCATGTCATATGCAGACAGGCTAAAAGAATTGAATCTGTTCAGTCTTGAACAAAGAAGACTACGCCGTGACCTAATTCAAGAATTCAGAATTCTAAAAGGTATTGACAATGTCGACCTAAGGGACTTTTTCGACATGAAAAAAGAAACAAGGACCAGGGGTCACAAATGAAGATTGGACAAATGGGCATTCAGAACTGAAAATAGGAGGCACTTTTTTACACAGAGAATCGTGAGGGTCTGGAATCAACTACCCAGTAATGCTGTTGAAGCTGACACCCTGGGATCCTTCAAGAAGCTGCTTGATGAGATTCTGGGATCAATAAGCTACTAACAACCAAATGAGCAAGATGGGCCGAATGGCCTCCTCTCGTTTGTAAACTTTCTTATGTTCTTATGTTCTAATCTGCACAGCTCTTTTAACCTAAAAGGCTGAACAGCTCTGATCTAAACAGTGGCAGGTCTGCTGGACTGTAATTCAAAGGGCGGCCGTGATGTAAACAGTCCCTGCTGTTTGCCGTTGTTTAAATACCTTTAAATCAGGGCTGTGCTCATTTAAACTGGCCACCACATGTCAATCATTTAGAGAAGATCATTAAAACAGGATGCCTTCAGAAACAGGATCTTCTCGTTCTTATCGTGGTTTAACAATAAATAACGGAGGACTTGAAAAGCAGCAGCAGAGATGTCCTTGTCTTTTCATGTTTCTTTCATTTCAAATTCATGCAGCTTTACAAAGTCAGGATGCAATCAGGAGTAGAAACAGTAGCATTTCAAAGCACCTGTACCCCTCGCATCCCGAAACAATAAGCCAGTCACATCCAATTAGGTTTCTGACTATGAGCCTTTGTGATATCCGCTTGAAAGGAGAAATTCTCTCTCTTAATAACGAGTTTCTCATCCTAAGAGACCAAGCTGCTGCTCCATAGGGACTAGGGATAGGATTTCTATTTCATTTTTAAAATCGCAAGAGAAAATTGTGTTTGAAAACAGATAATTACAGATGACTTCATTAAACAGCACTCTTCGCTCAAAGGAAGACAGTGAAATCACACTCGAGACTGCAGAGTGCAAGGCTGCCAGTCTCCTTATGCATGCTTTAGACTGCTGATTGCAGAGTTGCTGCTTGGAAAGCTGATGAGCAGTGAGCTCTCAGCATCAGTCTGCAGATGTCTGACATTTACAATAAAAACCAATAGAACTGTTAACCTTAAAACAGAGACCTGAGTAAACATCTGAAGACAGAGAGTTTATTAACTTCCATATGAAGACATTTACAATGGGATACAGGGAATAGGGATCTGAGCCAGGAAATAGAAACATCTGAGAGCCAGCTCATTCAATACAGCACAGCATAGAGAACTCAGTACTGTGGATCTGAGAGTCAGAACATTCAATACAGTACAGTATAGAGGACTCAGTACTGTGGATCTGAGAGCCAGCACATTCAATACAGTACAGTATAGAGAACTCAGTACTGTGGATCTGAGAGCCAGCACATTCAATACAGTACAGTATAGAGAACTCAGTACTGTGGATCTGAGAGCCAGCACATTCAATACAGTACAGTATAGAGAACTCAGTACTGTGGATCTGAGAGCCAGCTCATTCAATACAGTACAGTATAGAGAACTCAGTACTGTGGATCTGAGAGTCAGAACATTCAATACAGTACAGTATAGAGGACTCAGTACTGTGGATCTGAGAGCCAGCACATTCAATACAGTACAGTATAGAGAACTCAGTACTGTGGATCTGACAGCCAGCTCATTCAATACAGTACAGTATAGAGAACTCAGTACTGTGGATCTGAGAGCCAGCACATTCAATACAGTCTAGTATAGAGAACTCAGTACTGTGGATCTGAGAGCCAGCTCATTCAATACAGTACAGTATAGAGAACTCAGTACTGTGGATCTGAGAGCCAGCACATTCAATACAGTACAGTATAGAGAACTCAGTACTGTGGATCTGAGAGCCAGCACATTCAATACAGTACAGTATAGAGAACTCAGTACTGTGGATCTGACAGCCAGCTCATTCAATACAGTACAGTATAGAGAACTCAGTACTGTGGATCTGAGAGCCAGCACATTCAATACAGTCTAGTATAGAGAACTCAGTACTGTGGATCTGACAGCCAGCTCATTCAATACAGTACAGTATAGAGAACTCAGTACTGTGGATCTGAGAGCCAGCACATTCAATACAGTCTAGTATAGAGAACTCAGTACTGTGGATCTGAGAGCCAGCACATTCAATACAGTCTAGTATAGAGAACTCAGTACAGTACTGGGGATCTGTGAATAAAGACTGTTTACAATGGATGTCAGTGGTGGGATCTTACAAACAGCTAAATATGTAAGCTGTAATGAAACCCATTACTGAGACCACAAAACCAGACCTTTCTACTTGAGCAACCGTTTCAATACAAAGAGCTCAGTATTTGGAATATTGTAGCAAAATAATTCCATTACAGTGGTTAGCTCACCACAGGGTTTACTGAGCCAGCAAATTCAATGCAGAGATTATAAACTAACAAGTGAAACACGGAGGCCCACAGATGCAGGTCTCTGAGCCAGCCAGCCCAATGCAGATAACTCTTCCCTCAATGCCACTGCAGTCAACATGGGGAATGTAGCCCTCAGATCTCAGCGCCAACACATTTCATGTGTTCAATTAGGTGTGTTAAAAGCCTACAATTTTATACAGAGAACTCCAGAGAATAGTGAAGTCAAATAATTGAACATATCAGACACATTACTGCAATACCAGAGGCAGCAAATTCAATGCAGGGGAGCAGGGGATCTGAGAGCCAGCCAATTCAATTCAGTAAGAGACAGAGAACTCAGTGAGAATGCGAGGGTCAGCAAATTCGATACGTTAGAGGCAGGTTTGAGCACTTCATCTGAGACTTGGAGAGACACTCACTGATGTGACTACGCAATGAGCAGAGTGGGAATTTCAATACAGAATGTGACCCTAAACATAGAGATATTAACAACAACAACAACAACATGAAAACTAGTTTAGCTTTAAACAGAACATCCCCAGAGTGACCCAATGGGTTTCAACAGGAGTTGTACCGTGTGGGACGAGCCTCTTTGAGATCGCGTCGCTTGGTTTTCGTCCTGTGTAACACCCCTCTCTCCAATCTGTCTGCTCGTTCATCCTAGTTCTGGGTATTGACTTTTCCAGTAGGATTCCCGGAAAGAGAAACTCTGAGATAGCTGTGTTTGTAATGAATGGATTAATGTCAGAATAATAATAATAAAAAACTCCCCCTTCCACAATGGTCTCTTGAAGAGGTTCAGGGTTAATAATTCTGGTAGCTCCTTCCAACAGCCCCTTCCCTGTGTTCGCACAGTCATGAATACTTGAAGGAGACTCCCACGCACTGCTGGCGGTTTGATTTCAGAACCTTTGTACAGTCACTGTAAAAAGTGACTGTAGAACCACCGCTGTTTGAATCAATTGATTAGACCCCATATTTCACCATCTTCACCATCAATTTGGAGTCAATCGGCTCCAAATTGAACTGGAGATGCTTCTAAACATGCATTTCAAACGAGGGGTCTGGTGACAGCAAACTGCTACCACTGTCTGACATGAGCTGCACAGCCTGCTCACAACAATAAAACACTGTCTGCACAGCCTGCTCACAACACCAAAACACTGTCTGCACTGAGCTACACAGCCTGCTCACAACAATACAACAAGTCAACAGACTTTTCTTTGAAGTCAATACACCTGTCGATGGGCAAAAGTCACAGGGCCGCATACATGAGCAATGTGACATGATAATGTACGCAAGACATCATCATCATCATCGACTGTAAAAGCAGCAAGCACCAATGCATACAACACATACAAAAACACAAATCAGAAAAAGTGAAATCTCCATGATACTATCACCAACCGTGCTTACTGCAACACTCTCCTCTACATCGGGCTAATACATGTAAAAATGAACATGCGACACACAGACAGAGTGAGGGCAGCAACTCTGCTGTCTGATTATGAGGTATATATCAAACCAGCACTGAATAAAGGGATGATCCCAGCTGTTTTACTGCCAGGTATATTGAACCAGCAGTGAATAAAGGGATCACCCCTGCTGTTTTACTGCCAGGTATATTGAACCAGCAGTGAATAAAGGGATCACCCCTGCTGTTTTACTGCCAGGTATATTGAACCAGCAGTGAATAAAGGGATCACCCCTGCTGTTTTACTGCCAGGTATATTGAACCAGCAGTGAATAAAGGGATCACCCCTGCTGTTTTACTGCCAGGTATATTGAACCAGCAGTGAATAAAGGGATGATCCCTTCTGTTTTACTGCCAGGTATATTAAACCAGCAGTGAATAAAGGGATCACCCCTGCTGTTTTACTGCCAGGTATATTAAACCAGCAGTGAATAAAGGGATCACCCCTGCTGTTTTACTGCCAGGTATATTGAACCAGCAGTGAATAAAGGGATCACCCCTGCTGTTTTACTGCCAGGTATATTGAACCAGCAGTGAATAAAGGGATCACCCCTGCTGTTTTACTGCCAGGTATATTGAACCAGCAGTGAATAAAGGGATCACCCCTGCTGTTTTACTGCCAGGTATATTGAACCAGCAGTAAATAAAGGGATCACCCCTGCTGTTTTACTGCCAGGTATATTGAACCACCACTGACTGCTGTTTAATGGCTTTGCATACAACCTCCCATATAAATATATATAAATGAAAGAAAACCAGTATCTTGTGTCTGAGAAAAGTGGAAAAAAAAAAAAAAAAACATCTGCAGCTGTGGCTAGAATATCTACAGCTACAGAACAGGCGTTGCAGATTTCATTGGAAAGGCTTTTTGTTTTGTTCTCCCTTTCAACCCAGTTTCAGATTGAAAGTGCACATGTTATTCAGCCTAGGGGGGTGAAGTCCTTGAATTGAACATGGATTCTCACCTCTGGGACGTGAATCAGAACAGCCTTCCAAGGGAAATTGCACCAATATCACAACAATGCAACACTGTCTGCACTGAGCTGCACAGCCTGCTCACAACAATACAACACTGTCTGCACTGAGCTGCACAGCCTGCTCACAACAATACAACACTGTCTGCACTGAGCTGCACAGCCTGCTCACAACAATACAACACTGTCTGCACTGAGCTGCACAGCCTGCTCACAACAATACAACACTGTCTGCACTGAGCTGCACAGCCTGCTCACAACAATACAACACTGTCTGCACTGAGCTGCACAGCCTGCTCACAACAATACAACACCATCTGCACTGAGCTGCACAGCCTGCTCACAACAATACAACACTGTCTGCACTGAGCTGCACAGCCTGCTCACAACAATACAACACCGTCTGCACTGAGCTGCACAGCCTGCTCACAACAATACAACACTGTCTGCACTGAGCTACACAGCCTGCTCACAACAATACAACAAGTCAACAGACTTTTCTTTGAAGTCAATACACCTGTCGATGGGCAAAAGTCACAGGGCCGCATATACAAGCAATGTGACATGATAATATACGCAAGAGATAGCTACAGAGCCCAGGTCTAATCTGCTTCTACTGATCTGTCTCTGACATTATGTGCACTACCCACACAACTAAGGTACAAAGTCACACACTCTGTCAATAAAACCCTAGTTTGACACGATTTTAAAATACATACAATTCCACAGAAACTAGCTCTCCTGCTGAAACAGAGATGCATCTAGAACCTGTCTTTAAATAAGACAGATCATCCCGTCCTGGGTAACAAAGTAACCAAACCCGCAAGAGAAAGTAATCTCAGCACAATAAATACAGCAGCAATATTATCCGTCAGTGGCTGCAGGTCCTGTTTATTAAATAAAGAGGCCCCCAAGCATTCTTAATGAGCAGACATCTAGTTTTCATTATCCCCTGTCAACAACACGAGAAACCCTACATCGCCTGTCAAGGGCTACAGATGAATCCATTCATTTCTTTATTAGCTCCATTTTTTTTCTTCATCAACTTGACTGAACGCATCTAGTCTCCCCCACCCCCTCTCAGAGTGAAGCAGGCTTCCTTCAGCTTTTCATACAATCCTAATCCATCTCCATTATCCTGGAGAAAATGGTATTTGTCACTTTGAGGAGAAGAAATAATCAATATGTCCTCTGGGGCAATGCATGCATTAAAGGTGGCAAATTGATGTCTCTCACGCAAATGCAGCTTGCCAGAAGATTGCTTTTAGCTAATAGAAAGCTGCAGGGCTCTCTGCTGGCTGGCAGCTGGGAGCTACGCAGAGCGGAGCGGTTGGCAGAGAATCTCATCTCAGGCCGCTCTGCTCGGGTAGAAGTCAATCGGCTCCAAATTGAACTGGAGATGCTTCTAAACATGCATTTCAAATGAGGGGTCTGGTGACAGCAAACTGCTACCACAGAGAGAGCACAGAGAGACTGAAATTGCATAGCAAACTGAAACCACAGAGAGACCACAGAGAGACTGAAACTGCACAGCAAACTGCTACCACAGAGAGAGCACAGACAGACTGAAACTGCACAGCAAACCACTACCACATAGAGAGAGCACAGAGAGACTGAAACTGCACAGCAAACTGCTATCACATAGAGAGAGCACAGAGAGATTGAAACTGCACAGCAAACTGCTATCACATAGAGAGAGCACAGAGAGATTGAAACTGCACAGCAAACTGCTATCACATAGAGAGAGCACAGAGAGACTGAAACTGCACAGCAAACTGCTATCACATAGAGAGAGCACAGAGAGACTGAAACTGCACAGCAAACTGCTATCACATAGAGAGAGCACAGAGAGACTGAAACTGCACAGCAAACTGCTATCACATAGAGAGCACAGAGAGACTGAAACTGCACAGCAAACTGCTATCACATAGAGAGAGCACAGAGAGACTGAAACTGCACAGCAAACTGCTATCACATAGAGAGAGCACAGAGAGACTGAAACTGCACAGCAAACTGCTATCACATAGAGAGAGCACAGAGAGACTGAAACTGCATAGCAAACTGCTATCACATAGAGAGCACAGAGAGATTGAAACTGCACAGCAAACTGCTATCACATAGAGAGAGCACAGAGAGACTGAAACTGCACAGCAAACTGCTATCACATAGAGAGAGCACAGAGAGATTGAAACTGCATTGCAAACCGCTGCCACATAGAGAGACCACATGTCCTGCACTGTCTGGGAGCTTTAAACTGCCCCCAAAGCCTACACAAATACAGCTCAGGATCCAGATATAAGGAATTGTGTAAAAGTCAAGGCTACAGGTTCCTTCTGCTGGAAGCAGTGATCTTATATTGCAGTGCAGAAATGCTCTGGCAGACCAAGGGGACTGACATAATGATGCATCCTGGATCCTAACAGCTCCAAGGAGGGTGTCAGACCAAGGGGACTGACATATCAAAGCTGCTTTAACACATGCTGTGAAATAAGGAACCTCATATATAGGAGGCTGTGTGGTCCAGTGGTTAAAAAAACCTCATTGTGTGACCCTGAGCAAGTCCCTGAACCTCCTTGTGCTCCGTCTTTCGGGCGAGACGTTGTTGTAAGTGACTCTGCAGCTGATGCACAGAACAATGTTGTCTACAGTGTTTACGAAACTGAGTCTGGAATACATACATTGGATTTCAATTATAAATTACGAACATTGTTCAACGTATATTACAAATATATATGTTTGATATTCTCACATTGTCAGTGACCTCAAATAAAGAAATCAAGAAACACGCAGCCTTTCGGTTTTCTAAACACTTCGATATGTGCAATAAGATAGAAAACTGGACTATTTATTTCCCTAATAAAAAAAAGAACAGAAACACAGAACAAGGCAGATTTGCATCCTGGTATTTGTTTAATTCTCTAGCTCCTTATTTTATGGGAGCCAGTGCTAACTATGATGGATCGAGGCATCAGCTAAATCTGTGTGACCCTCGACCCGAGAGAGAGACAAGCCAGAGGTGGGGGGGGGGGGGGGTGGGGGGGGGGGGGGGGGGGGGGGGGGGGGGGGGGGGGGGGGGGGGGGGTGGGGGGGGGGGGGGGGGTGGGGGGGGGGCGGGGGGGGGGTGGTGGGGGGGGGGGGGGGGGGGGGGGGGGGGGGGGGGGGGGGGGGGGGGGGGGGGGGGGGGGGGGGGGGGGGGGGGGGGGGGGGGGGGGGGGGGGGGGGGGTGGGGGGGGGGGGGGGGGGGGGGGGGGGGGGGGGGGGGGGGGGGGGTGGGGGGGGTGGGGGGGGGGGGGGGGGGGGGGGGGGGGGGGGGGGGGGGGGGGGGGGGGGGGGGGGTGGGGGGGGGGGGGGGGGGGGGGGGGGGGGGGGGGGGGGGGGGGGGGGGGGGGGGTGGGGGGGGGGGGGGGGGGGGGGGGGGGGGGGGGGGGGGGGGGGGGGGGGGGGGGGGGGGGGGGGGGGTGGGGGGGGGGGGGGGGGGGGGGGGGGGGGGTGGGGGGGGGGGGGGGGGGGGGGGGGGGGTTCCACTCTTGGGGAGAGAGAGAGAGACAGCAAAGTTCTTAACTCAGTGAAAGATTCCAGGCTCCTCTGTACCAGCTCCTCGCTCTGATTGTAACATGCAATAGAGAGAAGCTATAGACACACCCGCTGGCTGACTGTCAAAGCACTCCTCTCTCTTCCCTCTAAGGCACTAACCAACTATAAGCCGTTTGAGAACAAGCTGTTGAGAATAAAAAGGACATTTTTTGAGGCTGATTGACAGAGTGTGTTTATGCTGGAAAATTAAACAGATGAAACAGTACTACCAACCATTGCTACAGTGCCTATAGAAAGTCTACACCCCCTTGAACTTTTTTTTCACATTTGGTTGTGTCAGTGCCTCAGAGTTTCATGCATTTATCCACACACCATACTCCACAATGTTAAGGGGAAAAAAAGTTAATACTGAGAAAAATTATATTAAAAATACAAAACTGAAAGATCACAATTGGATAAGTCTCCACCCCCCTGAGTTAATACTTGGTGGAAGCACCTTTGGCAGCAATTACAGCTGTGAGTCTGTTGGGATAGGTCTCTACCAACTTTGCACACCTAGATTTGGCAATATTTAACCATTCGTCTTTACAAAACTGTTCAAGCTCTGTCAAGTTCCTTGGGAAGCGTTGATGGACAGCAATCTTCAAGTCATGCCACACATTTTCTATTGGATTTAGGTCGGGGCTCTGACTGGGCCACTCAAAGACATTTACCTTTCTATTCCTTACCCACTCCAGTGTAGCTTTGGCTGTGTGCTTTGGGTTGTTGTCATGCTGAAAGGTGAACTTCCGTCCCAGTTTCAGCTTTCTTGCAGAGGGCAGCAGGTTTTCCTCAAGGACTTCTCTGTACTTTGCTCCATTCATTTTCCCTTCTATCCTGACAAGTGCCCCAGTCCCTGCCGATGAGAAACATCCCCATAACATGATGCTGCCACCACCATGCTTCACAGTAGGGATGGTGTTCTTTGGGTGATGCGTTGTGTTGGGTTTGCACCAAACATAATGCTTTGCATTTAGACCAAAAAGTTCAATTTTAGTTTCGTCAGACCACAAAACTTTTTGCCACATGGCTACAGAATCACCCGAGTTTTTTTTTGCATACTTCAAAACAGGATTCAATGTGGGCTTTCTTGAGTAATGGCTTCCTTCTTGCCACCCTACCATACAGGCCAGATTTGTGGAGTGCTTGGGATATTGTTGTCACATGCACACTTTGACCAGTCTTGGCCATAAAAGCCTGTAGCTCTTGCAAAGTTGCCACTGCCCTCTTGGTAGCCTCTCTTCTTGCTTGGTCATCCATTTTGTAGGGGCGGCCTGATCTAGGCAGGGTCTTGGTGGTGCCATACACCTTCCACTTCTTAATAATCGTCTTGACTGTGCTCTAGAGGATACTCAAGGCCTATGATATTTTATTTTCCCATGATCTGTGCCTTTGAACAACTTTGTCCCGGAGTTCTTTTGAAAGCACCTTGGTGCTCATGGTTGAGTCTTTGCTTTGAAATGCACTATCCAGCAGAGGGGAGATTGGTTATACCTGAGCTAATTTGGGATTGCTATTACAAGGGGGGTGGACACTAATCCAACCAAGCTATTTCAGTTTTTATTTTTAATTAATTTTCTACAAATTTCTAGAATATTTTTTTCACTTGGAAGTTGTGGGGTAGGATTTGTAGATAAATTAAAAAAAATATATTTTAATGCATTTTAATTCCAGACTATAAGGCAACAAAAGGTGAACATTTTGAAAGGGGTGTAGACTTTCTATAGGCACTGTATATAATGCACATTTAATATTCATAATTAAGGCCCTGTGTAAATCGCGATTTCACGGGCTGAGCAGAAATTATGAAATTAGCCCAATACCAAGATTTCTACAATATTCTTAAGAAATAAAAATAAATTATTTCATAATTATTTGTATTTCGAAACTGTACAGCTCTGCGGTGCTGTGCAGAGATTATGTTATGTAAGTATATGCAATCTAGGCAGGAAATTAAATTACTCCACACTGTAAACAAGAAAACACACGTCTCTAAAAAGCCTAAAAATGTGTCTGGAGCAGATCACGTAAAACAGCATCCAGCAGGAGTTTACACAGCGATGGAGGGAAGCTCTTCTGTACGTCCCGCAGCGTTACTGTAGATCACTACTGAGAATCGGCTGTTGACAGGCATTTAGATTAAAGTATTCACCGAAAGAGAAGGGCGGAAATCCAGAGCAGTACCGCGACTGCTTTACTGCAAAAAAAACAAAAACCGGTGCCTTCCATGTTCCAAAAGTCAACTGAAAACCGCGAAGCACGAAACACATTCAATTTTGGCCTGACAGAGGCGTTTTTTTGTGCAAATATCGCTCTTGAAAAAATAAAGACCCACAAGTTACGTAAATTCTTCAGACTGAGTGTAGCAAATGGTGGAGCAATAACTCCTTACCTAAAGTTGCCGAGTATCACAAGCAGGAGATTATGGAATTGGTAAAACAGTCTAGTTGCTTATTGTGGTCACTGACGAGTCGACTAATGCCCAAGATCAGTATGGGCTACACATTGTATTTGTTTTGCAAGACCTGAATGGTGAACATGCATCTGACATACTAGAACTGAAAGCTGTCCTTGCAGATACACTTTACCTACAGGCTGTTAATTACAACACCGTTTCACAAACTATTGTAAAGTGCTTGAATAATTTTGACGTTGAGTTTGATGATGTCAGTGCATGTATCTCTATATTTGATGAAAAAATTATAATAATCTGAACACATAATTTATAAAATAGTTCTGTGCACATTCCATGAAATACGATACTCTACCTGTGACACTGTCGTGAATTTTGAAGAATTTTCACAAGGCCTTAATAATAATTAATAAAATATAAGCAAATGCCTCCTGCTGGACCCTGAACACACCCTGCAGGGAAGGGTCCTCCACTCACCATGAACATGACGATGGCATGTGGTTTGATGGGCAGGCCCAGGCTGTGGTGTGGGTAGCCCCCCTGGTATTCGTTCCCTCTGCTGTACCCCTCCAGCCAGCTCACCAGCTCCTGCAGGGACTCTGTCACCACCATGCGCAACATAACCGACATGAGCGTCGCCACACTGCCGAAGAAGTGAGCCATCTTCCTCATCCTCAGAGCCTGCACACAGGCAGCACAGACACAGGAATCAGACACGGCACAGGCACTGCACAGACATGGCACAGACTCTGGGGAATCAGACACCTCACAGACACAGCACAGACAGCACAGACACAGGAATCAGACATGGCACAGACACTGTACAGGCAGCACTGACACAGGAATCAGACACAGCACAGACACTGTACAGGCAGCACTGACACAGGAATCAGACACGGCACAGACACTGTACAGGCAGCACTGACACATGAATCAGACACAGCATAGACACTGTACAGGCAGCACTGACACAGGAATCAGACACGGCACAGACACTGTACAGGCAGCACTGACACAGGAATCAGACAAGGCACAGACACCGGGGAATCAGACACAGCACAGACACTGTACAGACAGCATAGACATAGGAATCAGACATGGCACAGACACTGTACAGGCAGCACTGACACAGGAATCAGACACGGCACAGACACTGTACAGGCAGCACTGACACAGGAATCAGACACAGCACAGACACTGTACAGGCAGCACTGACACAGGAATCAGACAAGGCACAGACACCGGGGAATCAGACATAGCACAGACACTGTACAGACAGCATAGACATAGGAATCAGACATGGCACAGACACTGTACAGGCAGCACTGACACAGGAATCAGACACGGCACAGACACTGTACAGGCAGCACTGACACAGGAATCAGACACAGCACAGACACTGTACAGGCAGCACTGACACAGGAATCAGACAAGGCACAGACACCGGGGAATCAGACACAGCACAGACACTGTACAGACAGCATAGACATAGGAATCAGACATGGCACAGACACTGTACAGGCAGCACTGACACAGGAATCAGACACGGCACAGACACAGGCAGAACTGACACAGGAATCAGACACAGCACAGACACTGTACAGGCAGCACTGACACAGGAATCAGACAAGGCACAGACACCGGGGAATCAGACACAGCACAGACACTGTACAGACAGCATAGACATAGGAATCAGACATGGCACAGACACTGTACAGGCAGCACTGACACAGGAATCAGACATGGCACAGACACTGTAAAGGCAGAACTGACACAGGAATCAGACACAGCACAGACACTGTACAGGCAGAACTGACACAGGAATCAGACACAGCACAGACACTGTACAGGCAGAACTGACACAGGAATCAGACACAGCACAGACACCAGGGAATAAGACATGGCACAGGCTACAGCTGGACAAGAGACTTCTAAGCTCCAGTGTTTATTACTGACTAGGTGTTTCTTTCTTTCTTTCTTTCTTTTTTCTTTCTTTCTTTCTTTCTTTCTTTCTTTCTTTCTTTCTTTCTTCAGTTACATTCAGTAATTTTTCAGTTTCACTTGTACTCAAAACTCCCTTCTAAATCCAGTGTAAATAAAGTGACACCCAAATACCATCTCATAGAATGATTTTGCTTCAGTTACTCAGTATTCAGAAACTTTAATCACTCACTTACTTAAACAATTCTTTTTTTTAGTTTTGTGTTGAAATGGATTCAGCCACAAAAATGACCATGTTCCTATTCTATTATACAAATGACTGCATCATAAAGATACCATGCAAAGAAAAACAATGCACAGACGATGTGTGAACTAAACACACACTCTACTGTACAGAACAGTGGTCCTCCACTTCTTTACTAGGTCATTTACTTTACCCTAAGAGGCACAAATTATAAGAACAAAGAATACTGTAATATTTGTTAACATTTTGAAAAAAAATGTCTCAGCGCCACCTGAAACTGTTCTGATCTGTTGTTGGTTTGCATCAGTTTCTCATTTTTCTAGACAGTATACTGTACTACTCCCAGACCTCCTCCTGTGGCATCCAAGCCTCAATGCAGTCCCGGCTCTCGCTGACAATGTGGGCGGAGTCTCGCAGCCAGCTCTCCCGCAGCAGCCCCGCCCTCCTTCCCACCAGCTCAGTCATGTGATCAGTCAACTGATCTATGGTCAGAGGTAACTCCCGCGAGAGGGCCTGCAGGTCCAGCAGCCGGAAATGTTTGTACCTACGGAACAAGAGAAGGGACTTCAGTGCTAACACACCGCACACACCAGGGCTGCTCAACCCTCTCAGTTCACTCCAGGACACAATGATCTGTTTCACCACCTGGACGGAGGGTTAATCACTTCAGTGGAAGCATTTAGAACTTGGAACAAACAATGTGACTGGAGGGGTCTGTTGCCTTCCCCTAGCAAAGCTCTGGAATGTTCTATCATCTGACACTATTTTAAAGCCATTATAAAGAATGCTGCATGATAATTAAAATGCAATGCTTGGTTCAAGTCAAAGGTATTGATGAAATAAGCAATAAATTATTTTAAATGGATGTATTTCTTTACTGAACCTTTGCCTGTATTTGAATGCTCTTACTTGCTGTGGAAGCTGTGCAAGATCCTGGCCATGACGGGGTGTGTGGGGTAGAGCGCCCCCATGAGTCTGCTGCGGCCATGCTGCACTCGCTCCTGCCAGGGGAAACACTCCCGTCCTGCACTGTGTGAGGGCTGGGGAGAGAGGAGAAGAGAGGAGAAAAGAGGAGAGAAGAGGAGAGAGGACATTCCTAAGTTAAAAGTCTTGCTTGTTTATATCTTGTTTAGTAAATTTATTGGTTGCGAGTCAATCCTGTATCTTGTATCAAAGACAGTTCTGTATCTTGTATCAGAGGCAGTTCTGTATCTTGTATCAGAGGCAGTTCTGTATCTTGTATCAGAGACAGTTCTGTATCCTGTATCAGAGGCAGTTCTGTATCTTGTATCAGAGGCAGTTCTGTATCTTGTATCAGAGGCAGTTCTGTATCTTGTATCAGAGGCAGTTCTGTATCTTGTATCAGAGGCAGTTCTGTATCTTGTATCAGAGGCAGTTCTGTATCTTGTATCAGAGACAGTTCTGTATCTTGTATCAGAGGCAGTTCTGTATCTTGTATCAGAGGCAGTTCTGTATCTTGTATCAGAGGCAGTTCTGTATCTTGTATCAGAGACAGTTCTGTATCTTGTATCAGAGACAGTTCTGTATCTTGTATCAGAGACAGTTCTGTATCTTGTATCAGAGGCAGTTCTGTATCTTGTATCAGAGGCAGTTCTGTACCCTGTATCAGAGGCAGTTCTGTATCTTGTATCAGAGACAGTTCTGTATCTTGTATCAGAGTCAGTTCTGTATCTTGTATCAGAGGCAGTTCTGTACCCTGTATCAGAGGCAGTTCTGTACCCTGTATCAGAGGCAGTTCTGTATCTTGTATCAGAGGCAGTTCTGTATCTTGTATCAGAGGCAGTTCTGTATCTTGTATCAGAGACAGTTCTGTACCCTGTATCAGAGGCAGTTCTGTATCTTGTATCAGAGACAGTTCTGTATCTTGTATCAGAGGCAGTTCTGTATCTTGTATCAGAGGCAGTTCTGTATCCTGTATCAGAGGCAGTTCTGTACCCTGTATCAGAGGCAGTTCTGTATCTTGTATCAGAGACAGTTCTGTATCTTGTATCAGAGGCAGTTCTGTATCTTGTATCAGAGGCAGTTCTGTACCCTGTATCAGAGGCAGTTCTGTACCCTGTATCAGAGGCAGTTCTGTATCTTGTATCAGAGGCAGTTCTGTACCCTGTATCAGAGACAGTTCTGTATCTTGTATCAGAGGAAGTTCTGTATCTTGTATCAGAGGCAGTTCTGTACCTTGTATCAGAGGCAGTTCTGTATCTTGTATCAGAGGCAGTTCTGTACCTTGGCTGTCAGAGTGATGCCCAGTCTGGCTTGCTCAGCAGGGTCCAGTAGTATATAGTCCAGGATGGATTTCTTCATGGCCTGTGCGTACACACTCTCCACCTCCTGACAGGAGCACACAACATCAGCACTTAACACTTACTGCACAGCAACTGGACTCTGCTCCCCCACTGTTCTCTATGGAGGGTAGCACTTACTGCACAGCAACTGGACTCTGCTCCCCCATTGTTCTCTATGGAGGGTAACACTTACTGCACAGCAACTGGACACTGCTCCCCCACTGTTCTCTATTCAGGGTAACACTTACTGCACTGCAACTGTACTCTGCTCCCCCATTGTTCTCTACGGAGGTAAGCTGTTCTGTTCTTACTCAATAATGGAACAGAAAGTAGCTGCTTACTGGTGTCCTCTATGCATTGCACAGAGGGCTGTACGATACAGAACAGATCTTTCCCTGAGTTTTAAGACACCCTGTAGTCCACTGTACCTTTGTTGACCACTATTATTTCATGGTCATTCATTGCATTACATGAACATGATTTCACTATGGTACCATTTATGAAACATGATCTCTCAATGCTTTACCATGAGGAATGAGCAATGACCATCTCAACAGCTCATGGTTAGCCAGACCATTTCCAAGCACCCCTGGTCACTACAGTCCTGCCCTGCGGTCCATACCTCTCTGAGCGCCTGCAGAGCTGCTCCTTGCTTGGCCGCGAGCTCGGCAGGGATTCGGGATCTGATCCCAGCCAGCCATTGCTCACACAGCGGGGTCACCTCCGAGGGGTCAAACGAGTGGGCAATCAGCTCCCAGTACCTGGAACAGAGAGAGAGAGAGAGAGAGAGCGGACGTGAGAGTGCTGGAGGAAAGAGTCCTCCTGAATGCAGCGCCGTACACTGTGGACAAAACCCAGCAGAGTGTAATAAAGCATGATCAAAAAGCAATGCAGCACAGGCAAGCAGGGCGAATCACAATAAAACATTTATAAACACTCGATCGTGCGAGACACAGTACTGCTAAAAGCATCTTAGTTTTAAAGCACATTGAATTGATCTAAACAGTGACATATCTAAATACCACTGTTTAAATATGAATAGAATCACTTTTTAAGACATCAATGCCTCTAAGAGACTCGCTCTCACTGTTCGAGATATTGGTTATCACAAACTAACCTTCTTTTAATGATGTAATCAACAGCAGTATGTAGAGGCGCCCCTGTTTCTATCGGTTGAATCCACTCCAGCGGATCATAACATGAAAACATGCACTCCTCTTGCTTTCTTTTTACTAGCACATTATAAATGCACAGTAAAAGCATGGCAAAGCGCACAGTGACAGAGCCAAACACACTATGGTAAACAGACAAGGCAGATGAACCTTCAGTGCAGTACAAATCCGAGGAGCACTCAGCAGTGAGACGGGAGCAGCTGCCAACAGCGATAAACACGACAAGTCTGACTGGCTGTGCGCTGATGAGCCCTCCAACTGCACAGAGACACCAGCCAGACTGAACTGCATAGAGACCACAGCCAGACTGAACTGCACAGAGACCCCAGCCAGACTGAACTGCACAGAGACACCAGCCAGACCGAGCTGCACAGAGACACCAGCCAGACTGTGCTGCACAGACACCAGCCAGACTGAACTGCACAGAGACACCAGCCAGACTGAGCTGCACAGACACCAGCCAGACTGAACTGCACAGAGACACCAGCCAGACTGAACTGCACAGACACCAGCCAGACTGAACTGCACAGAGACACCAGCCAGACTGAACTGCAGAGACACAAGCCAGACTGAACTGCACAGAGACACAAGCCAAACTGAACTGCACAGAGACACCAGCCAGACTGAACTGCACAGAGACACCAGCCAGACTGAACTGCACAGAGACACAAGCCAGAATGAGCTGCACAGAGACACCAGCCAGACTGAACTGCAGAGACACAAGCCAGACTGAGCTGCACAGAGACACCAGCCACACTGAACTGCAGTAGAGCCCAGCCAGAGCCCCAGGCTGCCACACACAGACAATGCAGCCCATTGAACTGGCTCTGAGGGATTTGAAACAGGGCTTCCTTCACTATCACTAATGCATGCTGGGATCCTCTACTACAACCACCAGAAGGCATTGGTTTAAATGGCCTCAATGCTGCTCAGGGAGGAATCTGATCATTTACCACAGTTTACCCTGGTTACACTCTGCACTGACCACAGTTTACCCTGGTTACACTCTGCACTGACCACAGTTTACCCTGGTTACACTCTGCACTGACCACAGTTTACCCTGGTTACACTCTGCACTGACCACAGTTTACCCTGGTTACACTCTGCATTGACCACAGTTTACCCTGGTTACACTCTGCACTGACCACAGTTTACCCTGGTTACACTCTGCACTGACCACAGTTTACCCTGGTTACACTCTGCACTGACCACAGTTTACCCTGGTTACACTCTGCACTGACCACAGTTTACCCTGGTTACACTCTGCACTGACCACAGTTTACCCTGGTTACACTCTGCATTGACCACAGTTTACCCTGGTTACACTCTGCACTGACCACAGTTTACCCTGGTTACACTCTGCACTGACCACAGTTTACCCTGGTTACACTCTGCACTGACCACAGTTTACCCTGGTTACACTCTGCACTGACCACAGTTTACCCTGGTTACACTCTGCACTGACCACAGTTTACCCTGGTTACACTCTGCACTGACCACAGTTTACCCTGGTTACACTCTGCACTGACCACAGTTTACCCTGGTTACACTCTGCACTGACCACAGTTTACCCTGGTTACACTCTGCACTGACCACAGTTTACCCTGGTTACACTCTGCATTGACCACAGTTTACCCTGGTTACACTCTGCATTGACCACAGTTTACCCTGGTTACACTCTGCACTGACCACAGTTTACCCTGGTTACACTCTGCACTGACCACAGTTTACCCTGGTTACACTCTGCATTGACCACAGTTTACCCTGGTTACACTCTGCACTGACCACAGTTTACCCTGGTTACACTCTGCACTGACCACAGTTTACCCTGGTTTGCCGTGTGTATTAATATGCTTGAATGTACCTCTCTATTCTTTACAATGTTTTCACTATGCTTTTTAACTGGGGATAATCATTTATAAAGGCACTGTCTCCTCTCCTGCTGTGTCCAAGATAGCAATGTTTATACATCTGAATGTGTGTCATCACTGAAACTGAATAAATGTATGTATCATTTCACTTTTTATTATTCATTGTTTTTGTCAAGAATGAGAAGTTTGAACAACGAACAGGACGATAATAAAATACTAGTGGGATGGCAATTCATTTCTGAAGCTCTGATGCCTCGTATCAGCCTGTCTACAGTACATGTCTGCTCTCTCCTAGGGAAGGCACATCCGCTTATCTGTGCAATACAGCGGCTGTGCTAATCTCACACAGGGGAACTGATACCTTATCTGTGCAATACAGCGGCTGTGCTAATCTCACACAGGGGAACTGATTCTGAGCTCATTCAATGCCAAGACACTGCTGTGAGTCCTGGACACAATGACAGCTCCACTCATCATCTCAGAGACACACAGCCCTCCAGCTTATTGTTTACGGGCTTTGATTGAGTCTCTCTGGGGAGTTCATTAGAGAATAATACAAAAAAAAAACAGGTAATGTCAAATGACAAGTATGGGACTTTTAAAGACTGTTACAAAAGTAAGTGAAATTTATTAGAAAATACGTCAAGCAGACAAACATTTGCCTTTGTTTTATAACTGCAGCCAACAGCCCTTTGGCCGTTTGTGCTTTGAATGCTAAGCAGCAGGTGTGAAACAGCAGCTGCGTGAAAGACTGTTCCAGGTCACTGAAAGACTCTCCTCCTCTCTGGCATGTAAGGATGTGAAGAACACTCACATTGCTAAGGCACTGGCATTACTACAGTAATGAGCATGTCAAGCCAGGCAGTTAACTGAAACACTACAGACCACTACACATTGGATATACTCATTTGGCCAACTGCCTAAAAGTTACACTTTTATAAAGCATAGCTGTTAAGCCCAGACCTCAGTTCAATTGATCACGCTTGAGATGAACTGGAACAAAGTGTTCAATCATCACAATCATCTGCCCACCTCTCTGCACCGATAAAGTGGCCAGCCAGCGTACATTTCAATTACGTCGATACAAACAGAGACTTCAATGGACACTGACCAGCACAGCGAACCAGTTCTCAGTGTCCCGTTTCTAAAAGGACTGATGATCTCTGCCAAGGCTGGTAACAACATTTGAATAGTAAATGTAAGACATAAATAATATTGGGGATGCATGCAAGCTTGCCATTCTCAGCACCCCTCTGCAAGAACAAGTCTGAAAAGGAAGGCATTCCTCCAAGGATAAAGCATGGTGCAGTGTAGCATGTGTGAATAAGACAAGTGCTCTGAAACCACTGCTTTGTACCCAAAGCTACAGACAGCAAGTCGCGACAGGGTCCGTAAGCACTCCGCTGCTTCTAATTACAATGCATTTTATAACATTATTCTTTATTATGACAGTTGTACAGTCCCTGTTCGTGCTTGAACAGGACACACAGTTTCAAGTCTATCCTGTTTCGAAGAAGTAATAGATAAAGCGAAATCAGTGCAACACTCCCCCCCCCCCCCCCCCTCACTCCACCCCCTCAAAAAAAGAAAGAAGAAAAGTACTTTGTCAAGATTCCCAAACGTTACAATGCCTTTTCTTTCCCTGGCGCACAATCAGACTGCAGATTTAGTATTTCATAGCAGTAATAAATATCCGTCTTTTACCTAAAGACTTGACAGGGGAAAGATCTTCGCTGTCCTCCAGCTCTCATGAAGAGCCTGCCCCTCCCTCTCCCTTTGCTCTGAAACCATGGAGATGAGTTCTGCTATGTGAATCATGTGAGTCTCCAGCAGGGCTCTGACACTGATCTGTCTGAATAGACTGCTCCAGCACAGCGGGGAGCAGAACGAGGGGGGTTGGGGGGGGGTTGGTAAAGGTAGCCCTGCTGAGAATCATAGGTCCCAGGCCACAGTCCAGCGAGCGTGGGACTGGTCACACAACAGCACTATGAAGGAGGTTACGATCTGAATTCCACCCATGTTTGAGGTGGGGAGGGAGGAAGTGCCTTCTCACTGAAAAGGCAGAATTCACTCATAAACACATTCTCTCACACACACTTTCATCTTCTTCGGATTCCTTTAGCCTGCCAGGCAAACAGAGCTGAATACAGGTGCCTATTGTTCCAGAGACAGTGAGGCAGCCAAACACTCACAGGCTGACCGGTCATAGATAACCACGAGACACTCCATCCACTTAACCCCTCCTGCTCCACAGATCCAGCTCTTTCTCAACCACTGAAAGCGACTGGACCTGGAGGCAGTGTGGTGTAGTGGTGAGAGCGGAGGGACCGGGAGGGAGCTGAGAGACTGGGAGGATCACTCAGCATGACCCTCCCTATAGTGGTGACATGCAGAGGGACTGGGGGGAGGCTCCCCTCGTGTGGTTGAGTTGAGAGACAGGGAGGAAGGCAAATGGTCTATCTCAGACTCCCTCCCTAGGCAGTGTGGTCTAGTGGTTAGAGCTGAGGGACAGGGAGGGAGGAAGTGTTTGCACACACAAGCCTTTCACTAAACAGTATACGGGTGTGCATGATCTCACAGTACAAAGCATGGCTGTCTGAGACCTCTTACCCCTCGTGACTCAGAGGTAATTAAAGCCTTTCTCTAGTACTGGTAACACAATCGCTTTTGTTTCTGGTTCTTAAAGTTTCTAGTTTTCAGGCTGTGGGATACTGGATTGATTCCAAGTGCGTTCTTCAATTATCCTATACTACCTTTTAAATGGCTTTACCGAGAGCTGCTTTGGGAATGTATTGTTAGCACGGGTGGCTTTTAACTACAGTGGCTTTCAAAAGTATTCACCCCCCTTGGACTTTTCCACATTTTATTGTGTTACAACATGGAATTAAAATGGATTTACCACTGATCAACACAAAAAAAGTCCATAATGTCAAAGTGAAAAATAAAATCTACAACTTGTTCTAAATTAATTACAAATACAAAACAGAAAATAATTGATTGCATAAGTATTCACCCCCTTGAGTCAATATTTGGTAGAGGCACCTTTGGCAGCAATTACAGCCACGAGTCTATTTGGATAAGTCTCTACCAGCTTTGCACATCTGGACACTGCAATTTTTGCCCATTCTTGTTTGCAAAATTGCTCAAGCTCCGTCAAGTTGGATGGGGTCCTTTGATGAACAGCAATTTTCAACTCTTTCCACATATTCTCAATTGGATTGAGGACCGGGCTTTGACTGGGCCACTCCAGGACAGGTGTATTTAACCTGAAATCATGTGAAACACCTTCACTGCACACAGGTGGACTCCATTCAACTAATTATGTGACTTCTAAAGACAATTGGTTGCACCAGAGCTTATTTAGGTGTGTCACAGCAAAGGGGGTGAATACTTATGCAATCAATTATTTTCTGTTTTATATTTGTAACTAATTTATAACAATTTGTAGATTTTTTTTTTCACTTTGACATTATGGACTTTTTTTGTGTTGATCCGTGGCAAAAACTCCTAATTAAATCCATTTTGGTTCCATGTTGTAACACAATAAAAGGTGGAAAAGTCCAAGGAGGGTGAATACTTTTGAGAGCCACTGTAAGTTCAGTGACATTATCATGGCACTTTCCCTGGGAAGAGAAATGAAAACAAGCCTATTAAAGTGATTTGTGTTATTTAAAAGAAGACTACATTACAGTCAATAACAATGGTCTCACACCACAGACTAAGGAGCAGTGCACAAACAGGCTTACATTTCCCACAATGCTCCTGAATCTCGTTTACAGTATACCGATGTGATAACCGCAGCAGTGACTTACAAATCTGAGAGTGTTTATACTAGCGAGGGAGGCTGCTGTCTGCAAGTACCGTACACTCAATATGTCCTCTAGTTAGAGCTCGTACTGCAGGACAAGTGTTTTGGTCTTTCCTTTTTTAAGGTTCTGGATATTCATTAACAGTTGTGTTAATGAATATCCCCAGTGTGCTGCTCCTGCTTGGAGTGTGACTTCAACCCATCACTGAAAGCAGCCTTTGTGACCCTGTATGGTAAATCACAAGGTATCCTAATGGAAGTGATGAGCAGTGACGATTCCACTTGTCGTGACATGTTGAAATGTCTGGCAATCCCTGAGGGTATCCTCAGTTCAGACGTTAAACTAGAAGAGCGTTTGTTGATCCAGTATTACCATCACTGCACGGCAGCCCTGCGGGTTTCACCAGCGTGCACACAGACACTGCCCTCAGTACAAGAGTAACAGTGAAAGCATTCAGAATACAGTGCAGTATTACCATCACCGCACGGCAGCCCTGCACAAGCTCTCTGGAATGGGTTTCACCAGCGTGCACACAGACACCGCCCTCAGTACAAGAGTAACAGTGAAAGCATTCAGAATACAGTGCAGGAGCCCAGCGAGTCAGGAGCTCCCCTGTTACTGTAGCTCAATTTTAAACAGCAAGATTTTTTAATGTCATATCTCAATAGTTGTCTTTTTTTCCATTCCCCTTTTTACTATTGTACGGTGTTTGCAATCATTCTTCTGGGCTCTGCTGCTCTAATGTTTGGCTTGCAGCTTGCTCTGAGCTTGACTGGAGAACCTAAATACCTACACTGAACCAGCCAGCCCCGCCTACTCTCTGCCAGACAGCCCCGCCTACTCTCTGCCAGCCAGCCCCGCCTACTCTCTGCCAGACAGCCCCGCCTACTCTCTGCCAGACAGCCCCGCCTACTCTCTGCCAGACAGCCCCGCCTACTCTCTGCCAGACAGCCCCGCCTACTCTCTGCCAGACAGCCCCGCCTACTCTCTGCCAGACAGCCCCGCCTACTCTCTGCCAGACAGCCCCGCCTACTCTCTGCCAGACAGCCCCGCCTACTCTCTGCCAGACAGCCCCGCCTACTCTCTGCCAGACAGCCCCGCCTACTCTCTGCCAGACAGCCCCGCCTACTCTCTGCCAGACAGCCCCGCCTACTCTCTGCCAGACAGCCCCGCCTACTCTCTGCCAGACAGCCCCGCCTACTCTCTGCCAGACAGCCCCGCCTACTCTCTGCCAGACAGCCCCGCCTACTCTCTGGAACAAGAGCTCTGAAGGTACCTGCTCTTGAATCATCTCAATAGAGGCACATTTTATCACTAGAACCGCCACGCGGGTCAATGTGACCCATGCATTATAATACATCTTTTTTTAATATATCGTAAGATATTCTATTATTTTATAAATGTAGCAAACAAGACAGGCCCCCTCCTCCTAGTGCACTTGTTTTTTTTTTTTGTTTTTTTTTTTATTTCAAGCCTTTATTTGTAGACTGACTACGAGACTGCTATGATTGTGGATTTGTCAAGATGCCAACTCAGTGAAAGCCTAGTTGATTATTTTTCAATGTACCTGGGAGACAACAATCCTTTGTTTTGTTCCACAAATGTAACTGGGGATATATCAGAAGGAAATATTTAATCTTGAAATTAGTCATTTGAAATATGGCAAGCTGCACTCAGGTGCATACCGCAGACTGAAATGATAGGTAGGATAACAACTTATGTGCCTAATATGAAATGTATGTTACACATTCTTTTTTGATATTACTTTAAAAAGTTCAGTCAGCTGGCAGACGCGTCCGCTCCTCCATAGTGTACAATGCAGCCCTCATACCGGAAGTAGTGTTATATTTTCTTTTTATGTAGTATTAGAAACAATGATTTCAATTTTATAGTTTTGTGTGTACATATATCCATTTACACCTGTACATGGGTATATATACATACCCATTTCTTTTGAAATGTGTATTTCATCATATTTTTTCACTGTTTGCAGTCATGCTGTATAGGCACTCATTTTTAAAATAAAGCCTTTTATGTTTAATTTTCCATTTAAATACAGTGTTTCTGCAATGCAAATGTTAGATTTGATGTTCGTGATTAAAACTTTTCAGGTGTATCCGAAAGTCTTATTTTCATAACGAAGCAGTTTAAAAATGTATGGGTCAAAATGACATGCGTGGCGGTTCTAGGTAATCCAACGGTTCTAGTGTTAAAGGAATGCTAACCACAGTTTGAAATTCAATTTGAACAGCACTCAAAAAATACTCCTGCCTCTTTTTTCTGTTTACAATGTTTTAATCATTTGCTTCTATTTTACACGACGGCTTGGAATTTGCAAGGACTTCAAAAACAAAACGCTAGTTGCCGCTGCTTCCTGGTTCCTGATCACTTCCTGTGCTGAAGTTCAAACTCCAATGGTCTGGCTGTAATCAGACCATGTGACCTACAGCAAAGGTTACCAGGATGCAGCAGTTTATTTAAAGTGTTTCAATTATCCTGAAGTAAAGCAAAACACTGTTTTAAACAATTGAAAAAACTAAACAATTCTGAGCAAAATCAAAGGGGAACAAATACAACTTGTTCAATTGTAAGAAGGGCATTGTAAAGCCTTGGTCAGTATGTGATAATACGGACGCCCCCGAACCCAAACACACCCAGAAACAGCAAAGAAATCTGCATTAAAAACAACAGCAAGTGAATGAACCATGCTGTGAGGTGAAGGAGGCAGTGTTTACCTGGGCAGGTGCGCCTGCTGGGGGCTGGCTGGCCGCGAGAGGCCGTGGGTGGAGAAGGTGGAGGGGGGGAAGTAGATAGCCAGGGCGGCCCTCGTGGCATCATCGTGCACAGGGTGGTCTTCCTCAGAGTCTGTGGAGGAGGGATGGTGCAGCGTTACTTCGCAGACAGGCGCGTCTATTTTAAAAGCATTTAACTGACTCCAGGAATAACACCTTTCTGCTCTCTAAACGGGAACTGTCTGTCTCTTGACTACACAGTGGCGTTCTGTTGAGGTGTGGTATTTAAATAACCGGATGCCAGCAATCTCAAGTAATCAGACTCACAAAGTGTCATGAAGGAGGCCTGTGAGGCCTCATCCTGCACCAGCAGTCTGCTGATGAAAGCCCTGTTGAATTCTGGAGACCCTCAAACACATCTGCTCCATCAGGGGAAGCTGTGGATGCACCTGGCAGCACTTTCCCTTTGTTCTAATATTTTGTCAAGGAAAATGATTTAAATTACTCTTTTGAATGTTTAATTCATTAGGTTTTTGAACAGCAAGGGCTGTGTGCGGATGAGTCATGTTTATTTGCACATCCCCCCCCCCCCCCCCCCCCCCCTTTGACCGTGGCAACAAAAACAACAACAACAACAACACAGTGTCCTGGGAGACAGTCAGCATGGTTTAGGAAAGGGAGATCGTGTCTAGCTAACCTGTTTGATTTTTTTGAGGATGCAACATTGATAATGGATAATTGCAAAGCATATGACACGGTTTATTTAGATTTCCAGAAAGCTTTTGACAAAGTCCCGCATAAAAGATTAATTGTCAAACTGAACGCAGTTGGGATTCAAGGAAACGCATGTACATGGATTAGGGAGTGGTTAACATGTAGAAAACAGAAAGTACTGATTAGAGGAGAAACCTCAGAATGGAGTGTGGTAACCAGCGGTGTACCACAGGGATCAATATTAGGTCCTCTGCTATTCCTAATCTACATTAATGATTTAGATTCTGGTATAGTAAGCAAACTTGTTAAATTTGCAGGCGACACAAAAGTAGGAGGAGTGGCAAACACTGTTGCAGCAGCAAAGGTCATTCAAAATGATCTAGACAAGATTCAGAACTGGGCAGACACATGGCAAATGACATTTAATAGAGAAAAGTGTAAGGTACTGCACGCAGGAAATAAAAATGTACATTATAAATATCATATGGGAGATACTGAAATGAAGAAGGAATCTATGAAAGACCTAGGAGTTTTTGTTGACTCAGAAATGTCTTCATCTAGACAATGTGGGGAAGCTATAAAAAGGCCAACAAGATGCTCAGATACATTGTGAAAAGTGTTGAATTTAAATCAATGGAAGTAATATTAAAACTGTACAATGCACTAGTAAGACCTCATCTTGAATATTGTGTTCAGTTCTGGTCACCTCGCTATAAAAAAGATATTGCTGCTCTAGAAAGAGTGCAAAGAAGAGCGACCAGAATTATTCCGGGCTTAAAAGGCATGTCATATGCAGACAGGCTAAAAGAATTGAATCTGTTCAGTCTTGAACAAAGAAGACTACGTGGCGACCTAATTCAAGCATTCAAAATTCTAAAAGGCATTGACAGTGTCGACCCAAGGGACTTTTTTGGCCTGAAAAAAGAAACAAGGACCAGGGGTCACAAATGGAGATTAGACAAAGGGGCATTCAGAACAGAAAATAAGAGGCACTTTTTTACACAGAGAATCGTGAGGGTCTGGAATCAACTCTCCAGTAATGTTGTTGAAGCTGACACCCAGGGATCCTTCAAGAAGCTGCTTGATGAGATTCTGGGATCAATAAGCTACTAACAACCAAATGAGCAAGATGGGCCGAATGGCCTCCTCTCATTTGTAAACTTTCTTATTTTCTTATGTTCTAATGTTCTTAACAATGATAAACATCCACGCTCCAAAGTGATATGCAGCAGACACAAGCAAACGCTTAGCAATGCCTAAAACTGGTGAGAATGTAAGCACCTGTGTTGGGATGAATGTGTTCTACGAGGTGTTATTTTCTTAAATAAATAGTCAGATATTCTTTCCCTTTCAACTAGTTGAAAATAATGTATAATTAGTACCATGGTCTCTCTCTCAGTCGGATATGGTGGTATGTGTACGTGTGTGTGTGTGTGGGGGTTTGTGCGTGTTTGTTTGTGTGTGCGTCAGTATAACTTATTTCAGAATGCATTGTTTTTGATTGAGTGCTGTAACTCTGCAAGGTCACTTTAACCATGCTGCAGAGGCTACTTGCACGACACAATAATAATAACAACAATGAAATGGCGTCAAAGGTGGATGGAAGCTCAGCACTCTGAAACCCTCAGGACTCTCAGGACCCTGCCACTCCCACCCCTAGGTGTTTCACCGAGTCTTCTTTTAGCAGCTGCTGGGCATTTTCACAATCCTCCAGCCCTGGAGGAACCCTGCCTTCCATCATGCAGCTGGAGGAGTCACAGTGTTTCCATTATTATCATAGTCTACCTGCACTGAGACCCTGCCTTCCAACGTGCAGCTGGAGGAGTCACAGTGTTTCCATTATTATCATAGTCTACCTGCACTGACAGCCTGCCTTCCAACGTGCAGCTGGAGGAGTCACAGTGTTTCCATTATTATCATAGTCTACCTGCACTGAGACCCTGCCTTCCAACGTGCAGCTGGAGGAGTCACAGTGTTTCCATTATTATCATAGTCTACCTGCACTGAGAGCCTGCCTTCCAACGTGCAGCTGGAGGAGTCACAGTGTTTCCATTATTATCATAGTCTACCTGCACCGAGAGCCTGCCTTCCAACGTGCAGCTAGAGGAGTCACAGTGTTTCCATTATTATCATAGTCTACCTGCACTGAGACCCTGCCTTCCAACATGCAGCTAGAGGAGTGTGACAAAGTGCCCGCCCCTGTGTATATTATCTGTTATGTTGCGTGTGGTTTGTTAAATGTTGGTGTATAGTCATTGGTACACAGGATATAAATGGGTCTGGGTAAGTGTTTAAAATGTATATTTGTATTTAGGCACGGGATTGTACATCACTTCACGTACATTTAAAGTAGTTAATATGTGAGCTATCCTCTGGGTGTATGAAGAGCTGTGAGGTAAGCCTCTGGGTGTATGAAGAGCTGTCCTCTGGGTGTATGAAGAGCTGTCCTCTGGGTGTATGAAGAGCTGTGAGGTAAGCCTCTGGGTGTATGAAGAGCTGTGAGGTAAGCCTCTGGGTGTATGAAGAGCTGTCCTCTGGGTGTATGAAGAGCTGTGAGGTAAGCCTCTGGGTGTATAAAGAGCTGTCCTCTGGGTGTATGAAGAGCTGTAAGGTAAGCCTCTGGGTGTATGAAGAGCTGTCCTCTGGGTGTATGAAGAGCTGTCCTCTGGGTGTATGAAGAGCTCTGAGGTAAGCCTCTGGGTGTATGAAGAGCTGTGAGGTAAGCCTCTGGGTGTATGAAGAGCTGTCCTCTGGGTGTATGAAGAGCTGTGATGTAAGCCTCTGGGTGTATAAAGAGCTGTCCTCTGGGTGTATGAAGAGCTGTAAGGTAAGCCTCTGGGTGTATGAAGAGCTGTCCTCTGGGTGTATGAAGAGCTGTCCTCCTGGTGTATGAAGAGCTGTAAGGTAAGCCTCTGGGTGTATGAAGAGCTGTCCTCCTGGTGTATAAAGAGCTGTCCTCCTGGTGTATGAAGAGCTGTCCTCCTGGTGTATAAAGAGCTGTCCTCCTGGTGTATGAAGAGCTGTAAGGTAAGCCTCTGGGTGTATGAAGAACTGTCCTCTGGGTGTATGAAGAGCTGTCCTCTGGGTGTATGAAGAGCTGTCCTCTGGGTGTATGAAGAGCTGTCCTCCTGGTGTATGAAGAGCTGTCCTCCTGGTGTATGAAGAGCTGTAAGGTAAGCCTCTGGGTGTATGAAGAGCTGTCCTCTGGGTGTATGAAGAGCTGTCCTCTGGGTGTATGAAGAGCTGTCCTCCTGGTGTATGAAGAGCTGTCCTCCTGGTGTATGAAGAGCTGTGAGGTAAGCCTCTGGGTGTATGAAGAGCTGTCCTCTGGGTGTATGAAGAGCTGTCCTCCTGGTGTATGAAGAGCTGTAAGGTAAGCCTCTGGGTGTATGAAGAACTGTCCTCTGGGTGTATGAAGAGCTGTCCTCTGGGTGTATGAAGAGCTGTCCTCTGGGTGTATGAAGAGCTGTCCCCTGGGTGTATGAAGAACTGTCCTCTGGGTGTATGAAGAGCTGTCCTCCTGGTGTATGAAGAGCTGTAAGGTAAGCCTCTGGGTGTATGAAGAGCTGTCCTCTGGGTGTATGAAGAGCTGTCCTCCGGGTGTATGAAGAGCTGCAAGGTAAGCCTCTGGGTATATGTGTCATGCATTAAGTGACGGGGATGGACACATCAAACACATGCTCGGTTTGTAGCGAAGAGCACTTCTCTGTCAGTGTAATTTCATGGCTGCAGGGCTCGTTTTACCCATGAGATGGTTAGGAACAAGAATTCCTCAAAATGTTAAAATAATATTCAGACATGAGAAATTAATGTTTGTCCCAGCTCCCCTCATAAAAAAAAAAAAAAACATTATTTTTACAATAAATCACAACTTTGACTACATGCAGTCAGCAAGCACTTACAACCAAGCAGAAACACACCTAAATACAAACCCATAATAGCAATAATAATAATAATAAAAAAATAATAATAATAATAATAATAATAATAATAATAATAATAATAATAATAATAATAATAATAATAATAATGATGATGATGATGATGATAATAATAATTCCACACATCTGTTCAATATTTTTTTATTTTATATATATATAATTCTTGTATCTTCTTGTTTCCAGTGTGCTTGAACCCGTCCTCACTGCTTTGCTGTTTTAGAGCTCTTGGAAATCCTTTCAGAGACTATCTTCAATATAACCGATCAGACAGAATGCTGTAACGGTTCAATATAACCGTATATGGAGCGGAGAGGAATCCGTGCCGTGTCTGTCTTACGACATTTCATGCCAAAGTTAATACTTTTGAATATTTCGGAGTTTCCCTAAACATGATCTTACCTCGTCCTCTCCTTCTGGTCCGAGGTCACGATTGTACTCGTAAGTTATGACTCCGTGATAATCGTCCGATAATATAATTACTTATCCTAACCCTGAAATTTCCTTCGTCAATGGGCGTAGTGTTATATCATTGTTACTCGCAAAAGTTATAAAGTGTTGAAGTGTTGAACACACAATGTTGTGTTAATACATATTATATATATATATATTATATATATATATATTATATATTATATAGATATATATTATATATAGGAATATATATATATATTATGCATATATATATATACATACACACAATAGGTTATCTCTTCGAGAAGTTTTACTAATTCTTAGGAAGCAGATACTGGTTTTTGTTCTTGGGAATCAAACAGTATTTAACATTGTAACACATATATGCAATTAAAATGAAAACTGGAAAAAATACAATGAAACAAACGCCCCATTAAAAGTCATAAATAATATTTTTTTAAAATAATATACAAATCACAGTTCTAACACCTTCTCAAACCTGTCCCGTTTCAAATGAATAGAGACCTGATTTGGAGCTGTTATGTTTTTAAGATGGTTCTTATTGATCTTAGATCCCTAACTTTCTGATGAAGGTGCTGCTGTAATTATAACTAGGAGACCTGCGTATCTTACAGCCCTTTCATTTAAAAAAAATACAATTAAAAGCGGAAACGGCGATAGCAAAACCAGCAGTCATGCCATGGACAAGATGATGATGTTTGAAATGTCTCTGCTGCGTGATGTCTTCTGTTAGAAGCAGAGTCATATTTATAAATCAGGATTAAAAACTCGCTTTGTTAGATGAGCATTTCATACAAAATCTTCGAAGTGTTCTTTCTCTTTCTCTAGAGAGATTTGTTGTTGTTTTGATTCATTTTCTGATCACTTTGTCATGTTTGTGTTTAATTCTTTGAATTCATTTTATTGTATTGTTGGTTTTTATTGACTTGTAAAGCGCTTTGAGCCACTGTTATATGAAAGACGCTGTATAAATGAATAAGCGTGCTTACTTTGTGTTGATAGTAAGATCTACATTGACGGAGTCACTTTTCCAATATACTGGTCAGATTACCTCCTGTGTCTCATCTCTCTATAAAACAGTCCTATCATCTTTCTGTACATCCCTATTCAATTCTAAATGGAGGTTTGTTTTCAACCCCCTTCTACATGAGATGTGCTGTGCACTCAAAGAGAAAACTTGCATGTCTTGAAGTGCGTTGCAATGTAATGTGCTGTTCATTAGTAGGTAATCACACAGGTTTGCTGTATTATCTCTTATAAACCTTTGTGTTTATTGCTTTTCTAATACATGACAACAATGTCTGCTGTATGTTGCCCAAATTGCCTATAAAACCCCTGTACCGTATCAATTGCAATGCTTTGCAACAAATACTCTGACACTGAAACAGTTCTTTTACAGCTCGTGCTCACAACTAAACTGCAGATTACGTGGCCGGCTATACTGTCGTTTGTCCTGTGTGTCGGCTAACAGCTTTACAAGCTCGGCTTCTTTTTTTTTTTTTTAAGCTGATTAAAGAGTGAATATGAATCCATGCTATAAAGTTGAAAGCTGGTCGTTCTCATGATCTTTAATGTTATTTTTTTTTTTTTTTTTTTTTTTTTTTATTTCCTCAAGTCTGTATTAAAACGGGATAACAACATGATAGCAGTTATGAGCTGAAAAACCTGCCAAAAATGATTTTTCAAAATGAATCACCTTTCCGATGTTTAACATGCCTTTGTCAAGGAAAAGTGTGTTTGCAAACAACTATTGGAATATTTATAGGGTTCTGATGCCACGGTAGCCACTCATTTATTTCTCTTTTAGAATGTCTTTGAGATGTCGTTCACTATATAGTTAATGATGCAATGATCTCCTGTTCCTTTCGATTTAAACCTGCAGGCATCAGTGTATCTAGTCTATCCATTTATTTTCTTTTATTCTTCTATACTGTATATTATCTCTTTTTTTTTAAAAACAGACACTTTAGCTCCTCCATGGTGTGTCTGTTCCTTGTGTTGGTTCATTTTCTTCTTTATTTCTTCTATTTGGTACGTGGTTCTGTATTTTTATATAATGATGTGCCCGTCTCTCCTACAGATTGTATTTGATTACATTTTATGCAAAATATACCATATACAAGATTGCTATCCTTGCATGACGGATTTTAAGACTGAATATTTATTTTCTTTATTTACGATTTCTTTTCTGTCTTAACCAATATATTTGCACACTTTACATGTACTTTTATCGGTTTCAATGCCCCTTAATGTATCTATGATCCCTTTATGTTTACTGTGGACTAAAACGTCAGCCAAATTTGCATCCCTTTAAAAGCTACGATCGGTGCTTTCGGAAAAATGTTCTTCATTTTTTTTTTTTTTTTTTTAATTAAGTAGACGTAAATGCTTCCATTTTTTTTTTTTTTAAATGTTGGGTAATAATTTAGAATATGCAATTATTAATGGTACTGGGGAAAATGTGAACTAATAAATAAACAAAATCTACAAACACGCACACTTTCTACAGCGCAAGACTTTTCTCCAAGGTTTTCACAACAAGCTATCTGTGAGATTTTGCAGGTTCACACATTTTAGATAAACTACTTAATAAAAAATAAAAAAAAAACATAAATAGAAAGCCGATGGACACCTGTGTGCACCACCATTATTATTATTATTATTATTGAATATGAACTGGTGTCTGGCAATGATCCCAGGGAGCATCACCTATAGGAGACATTCCTTTCACTGACTGTTTATCTTGCTGCATTTACAATGTCGTAATCTCAAAAACATTAACTTTTTTTTATTTTATTTTTTTTGCGAGACTTTAATACAGCTTTGCCAAGCTTTACTATACACCAAGAGATCTGGAGTGGAGGTCCCAGCGTAACCCAGTAGAACAAACTCAAACAAACAAAACAAGGCAGGCAGGCTGGACACTCACCGGGATCTCTGTCCTGAAGGCACCCCACATGTGGTGGGTGATCCCGTTTCAGGCGTCCTGGTGCCTGGTTCATCCCCCTCCGGGGTACCCGCAGGCTCTCGTCTGGAGCTCTCTGGAGAGGAGGCAGTCTGCTGGCTCTCCGCAGCTCCTCTTCACACACAGGCATGCGAGGCACAAGCAGAGGCGGTGGTGGAGGAGAGAAGCAGCAGCCCAGCCCCTCTGGATGGTAATCACTGCCCCAGGTGGCTGCATCACTGATAAGCCTCTCCCCGCTCCCCACAGCCCCAGGGGCTTCCAACCTGCCAGTTAACCAGGGAGAGAAAAGAATTAGAAAAAGGAACCAAAGCAGAAATCAATTAAGCTGTATTTGGCTCGCTGCACACGCACTGCTGCCTAATCCCTCATATTAATGTATTAATGTATGTGTGTGTACATATGTATGAATGTGTGCGTGTAGATATGTATGAATGTGTGCGTGTAGATATGTATGAATGTGTGTGTGTATGTATGTATGTATGTATTTAAAATGTACAGGTAGGTATATTAATATGGATACTCATTGCTGGCACTTTCAAACAAACACACACACACACACACACACACGCACACGCACACACACACAAAAGGTCAGCTTGATGAAAGTTAGGGCAGATGGTTCCATCCTGACATTTCTGGTAAGAATGAATGAGATACGATAGCATTTGCCGGGTAGACATTTCCTTTCTTCTCTTCAAAAGGAAGCTTTTAGATCCTTCCCTTCCCCGGTTTCCATAGTGATTGCAGGGTGGTTGTTGTTTTTTTCATTTGTTTTCAGAGAGAAGGAGAGAGGAAGAGTAAAGCAGGTCTGCGTGTGTGTTGGTGGCTTTGTCTTTGTGTGTTGCATCAGGGTGTCTGTCTCAGTGCAGGGGTGTGGGTTAGGAGGGGTCTGTCTGTCTGAATGGATGTGTCTCTGTGTCTGTCTGTGCCTCTGCATATCTTTATACTTCATTTAGAACTGTGTTAAATCACAAGACAGTGCAGGGAAAAAGGGGTGCATGAAGAAATCCATGTGATATCTGCCCCATGAACATTTGTTCTGATGAAAGAGTCTCTGCAGGAAACCCCTGCAGACTATGCTAAGCCACTGATAGATCGAATGAACTAGTCCTGGTTAAAACACACTGATGAGGTGTGATGAAGGGTTAGCAACCTGTGTTAAAATGTGTGTATGGTTGTCTCCTCATAATGCTTACACTTGCCTGGTGCAACTACAAGTAACAAAAATGTACTTGGCGATGGGATGCTGTTAAATGGAGCAGGTCCAATTCACCTGAGGAATATGTGCCAATGCTACTGCACAATAGCTACTAATGTATTTTCAAAACAGATTTCCAAGAGACCGTCTAGAGATAACAGCGCTTGATTCTGAAGTGCTTCCCAAGAGAGGAGCATTAAAAACAACACAGTGTGATTCGTGAACTACAGGTAAAGCTGCAGGCTCTGTCAATACAAATCAATTAGTGACGAGACACACACAGAAATGTGGGGCAGCGGAATGAGGGTCCTGAGGTTGCTGGAATATCCGCTGGTTGAAGGCGAGGAATTTCAGGACAGAAAAGAAGCGTTAAAGAAAAACGCCGTCTTCCAAGACTCTCAAAAGAGTGCAAATAAGGAGACGCCATCCCGAGAGTGTAAATAACGAGACGCCATCCCGAGAGTGTAAATAACGAGACGCCATCCCGAGAGTGCAAATAACGAGACGCCATCCCGAGAGTGTAAATAACGAGACGCCATCCCGAGAGTGCAAATAACGAGACGCCATCCCGAGAGTGTAAATAACGAGACGCCATCCCGAGAGTGTAAATAACGAGACGCCATCCCGAGAGTGCAAATAACGAGACGCCATCCCGAGAGTGTAAATAACGAGACGCCATCCCGAGAGTGTAAATAACGAGACGCCATCCCGAGAGTGCAAATAACGAGACGCCATCCCGAGAGTGTAAATAACGAGACGCCATCCCGAGAGTGCAAATAACGAGACGCCATCCCGAGAGTGTAAATAACGAGACGCCATCCCGAGAGTGTAAATAACGAGACGCCATCCCGAGAGTGTAAATAACGAGACGCCATCCCGAGAGTGCAAATAACGAGACGCCATCCCGAGAGTGTAAATAACGAGACGCCATCCCGAGAGTGTAAATTCAGGGCAGTCTGTGTGCTCCTAGTCTGACATGAAAGACAATCCGGCACTTGGTAGACTTGGAATAAAATTTGTTAAAAATGAACGCTCCAAATTCTGTCCAGCGATAATCGTTCGTGCCCCAATGCGTGCAGATAAATGACTCTAGAGAACCATCAGGGCAGTAAATCAGGGTTACATTGAGCCAAAAGGGTTTCGGAAACATGACTGACTAATCTGAAGTAGAATAAGAATACCACAATTATTAGGCAACGAATGAATATGTTTTTGCTTCAGTTTGCATCCATTTTATTTTACATTTAAAACAGCTGGTGTCAGAGACAGCACAGAACAACTCCAGAGGAGGATCTGTGTAAACGTTTTGGGAATTTTACAGTTTCTGGAAGTCAGTTTAAGGCAATGGCTTCTCTTTGAGAAGATATGGCAAACAATGAAAAGCTGTCATACAAAGAACCAAACTCCTGGTCAAGAACCAAATACCCGCTGCAGAAAGCAAGATGATATGGAAGAACAAAGTGACACCAGGATCAGTGCCATGTTTAAAAGGACAGCACTTCCACTACGTCTTCGATCAGCATCTCAGCCTCCTGTAACTCAACAGTCAAAGGGCTGGGATGACGGCAAAGCCGGAGAGCAAAGGGCAAGCAATCTGCACACAAGAACCCAACGTTGAAATTGCACCTTGTACCTTGAAAGCCTAAACGTGTATCAGTAGTAGTCAGTGTAGTAGACATGTTTAAATGTGACGCCCCAGGAGTATATAAATATACGGTTAGACTCTCGCTCTTTGTAGTAGTGGTCCTAGGGGGGTTGCCCATATGTAGCTAAATTGGTAGGGTTGTGGAGGTATATGTGCCCTTTGCAGACGCACTAAAGTTTTGTAATCTGGGTTGGGACCCTAAAATGAATGCTGGTGCTGAATCGCTTACACGTGGCTTGACATTAGCAACCCATTCCACACCCTCACCACTCTCTGTGTAAACAGTGCCTCCTACCCCGAGCCCACTTAAGAAGCACCGAGCTGGGCTCCCAAGGCTGTTCATGGTGTCCTTGGTACAGAAAAGCAGGCTCCTTCAGATCATTAGTAATCTTTCGATTCACAAGAGATTCCTGCAAAAATAACTCTGGAAACCTTTGTGTACAGTACATTTTTTATCCCAACTTCTGAAATTGGAACTTGAAATAATGTGATGAAAAAAACAAAGCAAAGCACGCAATCTGTGATGTGGTTTTTATTTTGCTTGTCGTCAAGGTTACCAGTATAAAACAAAACACGCTTGAGACTGACAAGCTCATTGAAAGTGCGAGCACGCCGGCGATCCTTTTTGTCTTTCAGGCAACGTTTTTCTTTTGATAAGATCGCATAGCCTGTCGCTGCACTTCTCAGATGCACTGTGTTCTGTGAATTATTGCTTCCTCAGAAAAGATAGGCAGCTTTAAGAATGATGATGTAAGCCACACTGGGAACTTACAGAGCTGGTATGAAGGGGCGAAGGGGTTGTTGCTTTCAGTACTTTAAAAAACTGAAACAGCTTTATTTACCGCTGCCAAAACTGCGCACCTTCCTGTGAGGGTCCATACAAACTGAACAGGCTGCAAATCAGTTTATACATACAGAGCACAACATGTCTAACGTCTATGTACAGATTTAGTGACTACTTGGTTTAGAGATAGCACTTCCTTTGTTAATATTAAATAGACCCCATCTGATCCCCACGTGGCCCTTCATTTCTATAGATATATTTTTAAATGTATTTATTAATTTAAAATGTATTTCCTCCCTGCTTTTCTCCCCAGCTCTGAAATGTTGAATTAAGTTCCCTCACCACGGAAATCCCTCACCGCAGCTCAGGAGAACAGGAGGTTCGTGGACTATCCTAACCAAGCTTCTCTGGTTCTCAGTTAAAATGTGCTTGGGACACCTGCACTGTATGTTCTTACACTCTGTGAGTTAATGCAGACAGACATGCATCTCTTACACCCCACATTCTTATGCACTCAGTGACTTGTGCAATGAATATTCAAACCCGGGCTCATATCACAGGATCATCAGCTCCCTAGACATGTTAAACTCCAATATCCCAGAGGGAAAAAAACAGAAGCATATTATTACTGACACATAGTTGCATGATGATAAGGATTATAGACTGGTTTGGAATTAAATGCCAGAGACAATTACTTAGACACTAAGCACTGCTGATTGTATCAGGTCTTACTGATAATAATAATAATAATAATAATAATAACAACAACAACAACAATAATAAATGTCCGTCAGTGCAGCTACAGGACGCCTTGCTGCTGGAATTGATGATACAGCGAGACAGATAAATTAATGGATACAGCGAGACAAGTAAATGAATGGATACAGCGAGGCAGGTAAAAGAATGGAAACAGCGAGGCAGGTAAATGAATGGATACAGCGAGGCAGGTAAAAGAATGGATACAGCGAGGCAGGTAAAAGAATGGAAACAGCGAGGCAGGTAAATGAATGGATACAGCGAGGCAGGTAAAAGAATGGATACAGCGAGGCAGGTAAAAGAATGGAAACAGCGAGGCAGGTAAAAGAATGGAAACAGCGAGGCAGGTAAAAGAATGGAAACAGCGAGGCAGGTAAAAGAATGGAAACAGCGAGGCAGGTAAAAGAATGGAAACAGCGAGGCAGGTAAAAGAATGGATACAGCGAGGCAGGTAAAAGAATGGATACAGCGAGGCAGGTAAAAGAATGGAAACAGCGAGGCAGGTAAAAGAATGGATACAGCGAGGCAGGTAAAAGAATGGAAACAGCGAGGCAGGTAAAAGAATGGAAACAGCGAGGCAGGTAAAAGAATGGAAACAGCGAGGCAGGTAAAAGAATGGATATAGCAGACGCACCATTAGACACACAGGATTACAACCCACCCCTCCCAAACAAATACAGAATATTTAAAATTTAATAAGCATCGAGTTTCTGATCAGATTTCAGCAGCTGCTTGTTAATTCCCTTTTAATTCCTTTTTTGCGGTAGGGCTAGATTGTTGTTGTCGCTTTCCATTTGTCATGCTGGAAGTTCTAATTATTGCGATGGTGCTCCAGTACTAGCAGAGCCAGCAGCAGAGGAGAGCAAGCGACTAGCAGAGCCAGCAGCAGAGGAGAGCAAGCGACTAGCAGAGCCAGCAGCAGAGGAGAGCAAGCGACTAGCAGAGCCAGCAGCAGAGGAGAGCAAGCGACAAGCAGAGCCAGCAGCAGAGGAGAGCAAGCCACTAGCAGAGCCAGCAGCAGAGGAGAGCAAGCGACTAGCAGAGCCAGCAGCAGAGGAGAGCAAGCGACTAGCAGAGCCAGCAGCAGAGGAAAGCAAGCGACTAGCAGAGCCAGCAGCAGAGGAGAGCAAGCGACTAGCAGAGCCAGAGCTTCAGCTGCAACCACCCTGTCTGTGATCAGGGCACTGGCTATCGCTGCCAGGTAAGGTCACGCCTCCTGTGGGTTCACTTCAGGAAGCACAGTATGAAATATACACTGAAGAACTTATTGTTTTTCATATACAAAAGTAATGCAGTTTAATATATATAAATAGGGTACATTTAAAATAAATGAGTGCGTACACTTCTCAGAGACGGTGTGCAGATACTCAGAGCAATTCAAAATGAAAGAAAAGAAAAAAAAGAGCTGAAAATCACATCAGGACCTGTAGTCCCCCCCCACCACTACTTTTTTTTCCCCACCCCACAACACGGGTGTCATGCACAGTACTCAGGTATGTGAATACAGGCCTGTAAAAAAAAAAGTTTATTTACTATAGTATAATTATATATATATATATATATATATATATATATATATATTATATATATATATATATATATATACACACACATACACACACACACACACACATACAGCTCTGGAAAAAATTAAGAGACCACTGCAAAATTATCAGTTTCTCTGGTTTTACTATTTATAGGTATGTGTTTGGGTAAAATGAAAATTTTTGTTTTATTCTATAAACTACTGACAACATTTCTCCCAAATTCCAAGTAAAAATATTGTCATTTAGAGCATTTATTTGCAGAAAATGACAACTGGTCAAAATAACAAAAAAGATGCAGTGTTGTCAGACCTCGAATAATGCAAAGAAAATAAGTTCAGATTCATTTGTAAACAACACAATACTAATGTTTTAACTTAGGAAGAGTTCAGAAATCAATATTTGGTGGAATAACCCTGATTTTCAAGCACAGCTTTCATGCATCTTGGCATGCTCTCCACCAGTCTTTCACATTGATGTTGGGTGACTTTATGTCACTCCTAGCGCAAAAATTCAAGCAGTTCGGCTTTGTTTGATGGCTTGTGACCATCCATCTTCCTCTTGATCACATTCCAGAGGTATTCAATGGGGTTCAGGTCAGGCGATTGGGCTGACCATGACAAGGTCTTGATCTGGTGGTCCTCCATCCACACCTTGATTGACCTGGCTGTGTGGCATGGAGCATTGCCCTGCTGGAAAAACCAATCCTCAGAGTTGGGGAACATTGTCAGAGCAGAAGGAAGCAAGTTTTCTTCCAGGACAACCTTGTACTTGGCTCGATTCATGCGCCCTTCACAAAGACAAATCTGCCCGATTCCAGCCTTGCTGAAGCACCCCCAGATGAGTCCAATTTTCAGATTTGCCCAACACCTGGTCATCTAATGGTTAGACGGAGACCTGGAGAGGCCTACAAGCCACAGTGTCTCGCACCCACTGTGAAATGTAGTGGAGGATCGGTGATGATCTGGGGGTGCTTCAGGGTGCTTTTCTTTTTGTTCAATATTTTTTTTTAAAACACTGAAACTCAAAATGAATTATTGTAAGGTGACATTGGTTTTATGTTGGGAAATATTTTTAAGAAAAATAAAAAACTGAAATATCTTGCTTGCATAAGTATTCAACCCCCTACACATTAATATTTGGTAGAGCCACCTTTTCCTGCAATAACAGCTTTATGTCCTTTGGGGTAAGTATGTACCAGCTTTGCACAGTGTCGGAGTGATTTTGGCCCATTCTTCTTGGCAGATTTGCTCCAGGTTGGTTGGACAACGCTTGTGAACCGCAATTTGCAAATAGTGCCACATATTCTCAATGGGATTGAGATCAGGACTTTGACTGGGCCACTGTAGGACATTCACCTTTTTGTTCTTGAGCCACTCCAATGTTGCTTTGGCCTTTTGCATGGAATCATTGTCCTGCTGAAAGGTGAATTTCCTCCAAAGCTTCAGTATTTTAGCGGACTGAAGCAGATTCTCTTGCAGTATTTTCCTGTATTTTGCTCCATCCATTCTTCCTTCAATTGTAACAAGATGCCCAGTCCCTGCTGATGAGAAGCATCCCCACAGCATGATGCTGCCACCACCATACTTCACTGTAGGGATGGTGTGTCTTGAGGCATGGGCAGTGTTAGGTTTGAGCCACACATAGCGCTTTGAGTTTTGGCTAAAAAGCTCTATCTTGGTCTCATCTGACCACAAAACCTTTTCCCATATCGCAGCTGGGTCACTCTCATGCTTTCTGGAAACTCCAGAAGTGCTTTCAGATGGTACTTTTTGAGTAACGGCTTCTTTCTTGCCACCCTCCATACAGGCCAGTATTATGCAGAGCTCTTGATATGGTTGACTGGTGCACCATTACTCCACTCCTAGCCACTGAACTCTGTAGCTCCTTCAAAGTGATTGTTGGCCTCTCTGTGGCTTCTCTCACAAGTCTCCTTCTTGTTTGAGCGCTGAGTTTTGAGGGACGGTCTTTTCTTGGCAGTGGCTGGGTGGTGTGATGCAGCTTCCACTTCCTGATTATTGATCCAACTGTGCTCACTGGGATATCCAAACACTTGGATATTATTTTGTACCCTTTCCCTAATCTATGCATTTGTATTACTTTATCTCTAACTTCTGTAGAATGCTCTTTGGTCTTCATTTTCCTTCAGATTCACAGCCTTACCAATGATCCTTCAACAGTGGGGTTTTTATCCAGAAAATGTGACAGCAACTTTAATGGTTCACAGGTGGAGGCCAATGGTAAGGTAACTGTGTCCTCGTTAGGGCAATTTCTTTCATTGGTGCAAACTGGGAGCTTCCACAGCACAGGGGTTGAATACTTATGCAAGCAAGATATTTCAGGTTTTTATTTTTCTTAAAAATATTTCCCAACATAAAACCAATGTCTCCTTACAATAATTGATTCTGAGTTTCAGTGTTTAAAAATAAAATATCAAACAGAACGAAATTTCAATGTACCATTTGTAATTCGGTAATATGAGAGAATTGGTCAGGGGTCTGAATACTCTTGCAAGGCACTGTACATATACACACACACACACACACACACACACACACACACACACACACACACACACACACACACACACACACACACACATATATAGCTCAACAGGAATGGAAACTGCATAAAATGAAAAACAAAAGGGAGTCATGCGCTCCCCTGGGTATGTATGAATAAAGGCAGTTACAAACAGAGGGAACATTTTTAACTGACTTGGGAAACCTTATCCTCCTACAAGCAAAACAGAGAATAAATAAATAAATAAATAAAACAAAGAAGTACGTATCAGAACAGTAACAGATAACAGCATTATTCATCAGCTACAAGCAAACCAACACGCTTTACATAAATCTTATATAAACACTGTGCTCAGTAGATGACCAAAAAAAACTGTATTCAGCATGTACCAAACCATGACGTCCAGGAATACTGACCAAGCCTTAGCCTTAAACCAGACTCACTCAGTCAGGTGCAACGTGCTGGAGTGAACATGGCATTTCTCATATAACAGTGCTTCCTCAGCACCAGTGAAAAAACATACCGAACCACCGTGTAGCAGTCTGAGCCAAGCTGGAAACAACAGGCCAAACTTTACTGCAGGCTGATTGTATAAGGCTCGCTTCACCTCTCCCAAAACCCACCCTTTTCTTTGCAACTGACGGAGCACAATCCGGGAAGATGAAAAAGTTCAGTCCCTTAAACAAAAAAGAGCTGCTTTCCCGGGCTCGGCGCAGAATTTCTTCTCGAACATGGAAATAGTGTATCCTGACGATGAAAGGACAAGGTTTCTGACCTTGACCAGGACGTGGCTGAAGAGCTTTATGTGCCCGATCGAGTAAGGGTTTGTCCCCCAGGGAAACAGCGTCCATCAGTAGCTGGGCCACGATTCCATCGGACGTGGTTCTCCAGTGCCCTCCTCAATCCCAGTCACCCTAAGGGTATTTCTCCTGGATCTCCCCTCCAATCCGCAAACTTTTCACTTAAGGATTTGATTGTCCACGTCAGACTCCAAGTCCGTAGTCGAATCAGACCAATGCAGGGCAGCCTGCTCCAAGTCCCCCACTTGCTCACTGTGTTTACCGGTGAGGGCCTGCAATGCAGACACTGAGGAGTGCCTTTCTTCACGTATGGCTGTAATCACTCCCTTGATAGACTACGAAACAGCGTCGATCTTGGCATCCAATGTCAACTATATCTCAGCTTTTAGAGAGACGACTTCACTCCGAAGAGAGGATATAGTGTCCAATACAGCGGTGTTGGCTGAATCTTTGGTGCTTCCATAGGGTAAGCAGCAATGGTCTCCTCTGTGGGAGAAGCCGCAGGATCAAGGCCTCCAGCCAGAGCCTCCCTCTTTCCCTTTGTACTTGACATATTAGTCGTTTACACAGACAGTTGAATGTTCTCAAATAAGTACTGAACAACGCAAGCTTGTTTACAACAAAGAAAAATACTGGAATGCCTTTGAAACTATAAAAATTAAGAAATACATATTATATATATATATGGAAAGTGCGTCTCACTCACTCATAACTCTACAGCGCCCCCATGAAAACTCTAGCCTGTATATTTTTGACAATTTTTAAACATCCAGGCAAAATTGTAATTTTTTAGACTTGGCTAACATTTAAACTCTAAACTATTAAAATGTCTAACATTCAAAACTGTAACATACACACATACAGGAGCCTCCACTCTACCCCCCTCACCCAGAGGGAGGCTATCATTGAGTGACAGAACACATGGATCCGGAGCTGGCTATTGGTTATCAATGAGTACAGAACACATGGATCCTGAGCTGGCTATTGGTTATCAATGAGTACAGAACACATGGATCCTGAGCTGGCTATTGGTTATCAATGAGTACAGAACACATGGATCCTGAGCTGGCTATTATACAATGACATTAGAAATGCGTGTAGCAAAGGAGAAGCCATACTAATGGGGGAGTTCAACTTCCCCTATATAAAATGGGAAAACCCGGTGGGTAGCATGAAGGATGAAATTGAAATGGTGGAAATGACAAATGACTGCTTCCTAACACAATTTGTCAAGGCACCGACTAGAGGGGAGGCATGCCTTGATTTAGTCTTTTCAAATAACGAAGACAGAATAACTAAAACAGAGGTCAGAGAACCAATGGCAAACTCAGACCACAACATGGTCTCATTTGAAGTGTTTTTTAAAATCCCAAAAGTAATGACTAAAGCTAAGGTTTACAATTTTAGAAAAGCAAACTATGAAGGTATGAAACAGAGACTAACAGAAGTAGATTGGAGTAAAATAGAGAAAACACCCACTGAAGAAGGATGGTGGTTCTTCAAAAATGCAGTACTAGAGGCGCAAAACAATTACATCCCTAAAGTAGACAAATCTAAATGTAAAACTAAATTGCCAAAATGGTTTAATAGATCAATTAAAAAAAAAAATTCAGTGGAAAAAGGCACTTTACAGAGCATTAAAAAAGGACCAAAAAGAAAGTATGCAGAAAGAGTACACAGAACTGCAAACGCAAGTCAAAAAGGAAGTTAGAAAGGCCAAGAGAGAAACAGAACATTGCTAAGGGAGCTAAAACCAATTCCAAAATGTTTTTCCAATATTACAACAGCAAGAGAACATTCAAAGTGGCAAAATCGTAGATGAAGAAAAAAAAATAGCAAATATATTAAATGATTACTTTTCACAAGCTTTTACAAAGGAAGATACTGACAACATGCCCCACATGTCATCCAGTTCCTATCCAGTTTTAAATAACTTTAGCATAACTGAGGCAGAAGTGTTAAAGGGACTAGGAGCTCTTAAAATAAACAAATCCCCTGGGCCGGATGAGATCCTCCCAATAGTACTCAAAGAAATGAAAGAAGTAATTTACAAACCGCTAACCAAGATCATGCAGCAGTCTCTTGACACAGGGGTGGTACCGACAGACTGGAAAATTGCAAACGTAATACCGATCCACAAAAAGGGAAACAAAACTGAACCAGGTAACTACAGACCAGTAAGCCTGACTTCTATTATATGCAAACTTATGGAAACTATAATAAGATCCAAAATGGAAAATTACCTATATGGTAACAGGGTCCTGGGAGACAGTCAACATGGTTTTAGGAAAGGGAGATCGTGTCTAACTAACTTGCTTGATTTTTTTGAGGATGCAACATCGATAATGGATAATTGCAAAGCATATGACATGGTTTATTTAGATTTCCAGAAAGCTTTTGACAAAGTCCCGCACAAAAGATTAATTCTCAAACTGAACGCAGTTGGGATTCAAGGAAACACATGTACATGGATTAGGGAGTGATTAACATGTAGAAAACAGAAAGTACTGATTAGAGGAAAAACCTCAGAATGGAGTGTGGTAACCAGCGGTGTACCACAGGGATCAGTATTAGGTCCTCTGCTATTCCTAATCTACATTAATGATTTAGATTCTGGTATAGTAAGCAAACTTGTTAAATTTGCAGACGACACAAAAGTAGGAGGAGTGGCAAACACTGTTGCAGCAGCAAAGGTCATTCAAAATGATCTAGACAAGATTCAGAACTGGGCAGACACATGGCAAATGACATTTAATAGAGATAAGTGTAAGGTACTGCACGCAGGAAATAAAAATGTATATTATAAATATCATATGGGAGATACTGAAATTGGAGAAGGAATCTATGAAAAAGACCTAGGAGTTTTTGTTGACTCAGAAATGTCTTCATCTAGACAATGTGGGGAAGCTATAAAAAAGGCTAACAAGATGCTCAGATACATTGTGAAAAGTGTTGAATTTAAATCAAGGGAAGTAATGTTAAAACTGTACAATGCACTAGTAAGACCTCATCTTGAATATTGTGTGCAGTTCTGGTCACCTCGCTATAAAAAAGATATTGCTGCTCTAGAAAAAGTGCAAAGAAGAGCGACCAGAATTATTCCAGGCTTAAAAGGGATGTCATATGCAGACAGGCTAAAAGAATTGAATCTGTTCAGTCTTGAACAAAGAAGACTATGTAGCGACCTAATTCAAGCATTCAAAATTCTAAAAGGTATTGACAGTGTCGACCTAAGGGACTTTTTCAGCCTGAAAAAAGAAACAAGGACCAGGGGTCACAAATGGAGATTAGACACAGGGGCATTCAGAACAGAAAATAAGAGGCACTTTTTTACACAGAGAATTGTGAGGGTCTGGAATCAACTCCCCAGTAATGTTGTTGAAGCTGACACCCTGGGATCCTTCAAGAAGCTGCTTGATGAGAGTCTGGGATCAATAAGCTACTAACAACCAAACAAGCAAGATGGGCCAAATGGCCTCCTCTCGTTTGTAAACTTTCTTTCTTATGTTCTTATATTGGTTATCAATGAGTGACAGAACACATGGATCCTGAGCTGGCTATTGGTTATCAATGAGTGACAGAACACATGGATCCTGAGCTGGCTATTGGTTATCAATGAGTTACAGAACACTGGATCCTAAGCTGGTGTACTGTGGACCCCCCAGTCCCTCCTGCTCCTGATATTTCCATGACCAAAGTACATTTTGCATTTAAAAGGGGCTCAACTCGTCTCGCCCTGAAGAGTAATCCCTTTAGAGAAAGAGAGAGAGAGCAGGGCCGCCCAGACCAGGCTACCTGACTTCCTGTCGATTCAGAGCGAGCACAAAGACGTCTTAACACAAAGCCAATTAATACCCCCCCCCCCCCCCCCCCCCCCCTCGAGAAACCTCTGCAGTTTAACACAGACCCTGGCCTGCCCTCACAGTGAAAGGCTGTCCTCTGCATAGCACACAGAACTTTAGATAAGGGCTGAATTATTTATTATAGCACGCTCTAACAAACTGTTATGCAAATTTAATTTTATAATACATTTAAAAAAGAAGCCTCATGCCCACACTTAATGCTGATTTTTTAATGTAATTATTTATTGATTTTTTTCAGCAGCATTAAAAAAATCCAAACATGCTCCCATAGTGTTCCACTGGGCTCTGACATTTACAAAGCGTACAGACCGACTACTTCCACATCGGTAGAGATGTGCAAACTTCATTCAACCACGCTGCACAGTTTACAGGAACAATAAGTACAATCCAGGAACCAATGAAAGTGAAGCTAACATTCGCAAATTGTGTGATTGAAGTTGTGCCTCATTTAGGAGGTCATGAATATATTTACTGTGCAGTTCTAAATTAAAAGCAAGCATGATGTGCCAACTTCATGATTGAACGTGTAAAATTAAAAATGATAATAATAAAACTGTTCAATCAATCTCAATGTAGTGACCGGTTTCTCCAAATTTGGTTTAAATGTTTAGTGAATGATTAAAAACAGTAAACTAATTGAAAAGTAGACACAGCTGTGCCATAGAATCTTGTTCAAGTTTTCTAAAGACCAGCAATTCAACACAATGCTTCTTATTAAACCACACTTCCTTACAGTTAATTATTTCCTTCTATTAATCACTTTATCTCTCAATATGCGCATTCCAGCACAGTCCCAGCCCTCTCTTTGTTCTTGGTGTGCTGATTCCAGCACAGTCACGGCCCTCTCTTTGTTCTTGGTGTGCTGATTCCAGCAGAGTCCCGGCCCTCTCTTTGTTGTTGTGTGCTGATTCCAGCAGTCTCAGCCCTCTCTTTGTTCTTGGTGTGCTGATTCCAGCAGAGTCCCGGCCCTCTCTTTGTTGTTGTGTGCTGATTCCAGCAGTCTCAGCCCTCTCTTTGTTCTTGGTGTGCTGATTCCAGCAGAGTCCCGGCCCTCTCTTTGTTCTTGGTGTGCTGATTCCAGCAGTCTCGGCCCTCTCTTTGTTCTTGGTGTGCCGATTCCAGCAGAGTCCCGGCCCTCTCTTTGTTGTTGTGTGCTGATTCCAGCAGAGTCTCGGCCCTCTCTTTGTTCTTGGTGTGCTGATTCCAGCAGAGTCCCAGCCCTCTCTTTGTTGTTGTGTGCTGATTCCAGCAGTCTCAGCCCTCTCTTTGTTCTTGGTGTGCCAATTCCAGCAGAGTCTCAGCCCTCTCTTTGTTGTTGTGTGCTGATTCCAGCAGAGTCTCGGCCCTCTCTTTGTTCTTGGTGTGCTGATTCCAGCAGAGTCTCGGCCCTCTCTTTGTTGTTGTGTGCTGATTCCAGCAGTCTCAGCCCTCTCTTTGTTCTTGTGTGCTGATTCCAGCAGAGTCTCGGCCCTCTCTTTGTTGTTGTGTGCTGATTCCAGCAGAGTCTCAGCCCTCTCTTTGTTGTTGTGTGCTGATTCCAGCAGAGTCTCGGCCCTCTCTTTGTTCTTTGTTGGTGTGCTGATTCCAGCAGAGTCTCAGCCCTCTCTTTGTTGTTGTGTGCTGATTCCAGCAGTCTCAGCCCTCTCTTTGTTCTTGGTGTGCTGATTCCAGCAGAGTCTCAGCCCTCTCTTTGTTGTTGTGTGCTGATTCCAGCAGAGTCTCGGCCCTCTCTTTGTTGTTGTGTGCTGATTCCAGCAGAGTCCCGGCCCTCTCTTTGTTGTTGTGTGCTGATTCCAGCAGAGTCTCAGCCCTCTCTTTGTTGTTGTGTGCTGATTCCAGCAGAGTCTCGGCCCTCTCTTTGTTCTTGGTGTGCTGATTCCAGCAGAGTCTCGGCCCTCTCTTTGTTGTTGTGTGCTGATTCCAGCAGAGTCTCAGCCCTCTCTTTGTTGTTGTGTGCTGATTCCAGCAGAGTCTCAGCCCTCTCTTTGTTGTTGTGTGCTGATTCCAGCAGAGTCTCGGCCCTCTCTTTGTTGTTGTGTGCTGATTCCAGCAGAGTCTCCGCCCTCTCTTTGTTGTTGTGTGCTGATTCCAGCAGAGTCTCGGCCCTCTCTTTGTTCTTGGTGTGCTGATTCCAGCAGAGTCTCAGCCCTCTCTTTGTTGTTGTGTGCTGATTCCAGCAGAGTCTCAGCCCTCTCTTTGTTGTTGTGTGCTGATTCCAGCAGAGTCTCAGCCCTCTCTTTGTTGTTGTGTGCTGATTCCAGCAGAGTCCCGGCCCTCTCTTTGTTGTTGTGTGCTGATTCCAGCAGAGTCTCAGCCCTCTCTTTGTTGTTGTGTGCTGATTCCAGCAGAGTCTCAGCCCTCTCTTTGTTGTTGTGTGCTGATTCCAGCAGAGTCTCAGCCCTCTCTTTGTTGTTGTGTGCTGATTCCAGCAGAGTCCCGGCCCTCTCTTTGTTGTTGTGTGCTGATTCCAGCAGAGTCTCAGCCCTCTCTTTGTTGTTGTGTGCTGATTCCAGCAGAGTCTCAGCCCTCTCTTTGTTGTTGTGTGCTGTAACCACCATGCAGGGGGGCAGGTAGGGTTTCTTTTTTCCTACTCTGTTTTTTGAGGAACTTGACTATTTTATTTTTGTATTATTATCGTAATATATATTTAGATAGATAGGAGGACATCCTGAAAGTATTTGAGAGGTGATTAAAACGATTGGGAACAGCAAACCAAGCTGTTTGTATGGCTCTGCTGTTTTGTGTCAAGGTGAAATATTTCCAGCACTGCTCCCCTTACCGCATCAGTGCAGCGTCTCAAACGGCTGGAGACTTATCTCTAGACAGCCACGGAAGCTTTAATCTGGATCTGTGTGTCTGCGTGTCTGTGTGTGTGTGTGTGTGTGTGTAAATGCCAAAGCTGTCTCAGTTTTCTCTGTACTTCTTTTTCAGCATGACGTTTTTTCAATACAGGGCAGCCGATGGCTTCTGGTTCCACAGTGACCCCTGTGGGAGAGACTGTGTTCTGATTTTTCCAATCATTGCGAGTAGTTTTGTTTCTCAGATCTTTTTTCTTTGTATTACCTGGGAAATGCATTTATTCGTGTTTTGAAAAGTTTCGTTCATTACCCTAGTTACAGTGAATTCGAGTTTTTATTAACATTCTAAAGCACTGGGGCCAAAGTTGGCCCTTCCAGGCCTGGTCTTTTTGAACCAGTTGAACCTGCACCCAGCCCCTGAAAAGTTCATGACCTGTTAGACGTGGAGTGGAGGGCTGTGACTGGACCCCCATGTTCTAAAGCAATGCAAAGGGGCTCTGGCTGTCAGGAGCTTCTGTTTAGTGGTCTTGCACTTTTTTTTAATCTAATAAACTAATTAATAAAATTTCTACCACAAAAACTCCAACGTACAACAAAAACTGGGCACTTAATTAGATTGCATAAAAGCAAAAAACGCCTTGCGTTTAACTAATCTCGGCACATTCCCATACTTCCTCTGTCTTTGACCATGTCATGCGGCGCCCATGATGTAATCGAGACCATGCACTCGCTCCGGAAATCATGATGGGTGCAAAATGTGCCCTTAGGTGCATGTAGAACAAAGCAGTGTGCATTTCCAACTGAAATATTCATGTCCCATGCTGCTTATCAATTAACTAGCAGGTATTTATCACTGCTGTCATTCCCTGCTGGATAATAAACAGCAGAGACAGTGCTGAAGGTGAGGGCAGTTAACGAAAGACAATTTCAACATGAAACTGGAGTTTCTGTGAACAACAACAGCAACAAAGCATACGAAACCAAACGTGTACAATATCCAAATTTCCAAAGGGTTAGAACAATGTGCCAGTGAAAAGGTTCGTTAGTACTGGACAGCCAACGCCTGCAATGGAACTTTATTGAGAGAATCATAGAACACAGCTGTGTACCATCTAGTTGGTTGAGAAGAACCAAGATGTTTATAAATGATGATATATCCTATAAGGACATACAGGGCCAGTTGGAAAATGAGTAGAGTACAGCCACTGCAATAGCAGAACATTGTATCTTCATGGTCCTCAAGAGGATAAAGGGTTTCAAGGAATGACACTGATAAGACTGCAAGGTGCTTCAGTCTGGAGGCAGGAGTTTCTATAACAAGTGACACAAACTTAATCTTGCTGCAACATCGATGCAATCTCAGAGGAAATCTCAAACAAAGGAACATAAAACAAGCCCGTCACTGTTAATACTGCAACTTGAGAAAAAGACATGGATGGATTTCAAAGAAACAGTGCAAGTATTCTCTCTCTCTAAAGCAAAATATTGCAACTGTTAAGAACAAATGCAATCTAATCCATTTCTCTCTCCCTTTGGTAATAGACACTCTCTCCCAGGCTCTCTTGCTCAACAATAACAGAATGTTTATACTGTACAACATGTGTCTCTCTCTCTCTCTCTCTCTCTCTCTCTCTGTGGCTACAAGTAATACACTTCCTCTCCATCCAAGTTGTTCTCCTTATGCAGAGTGTCGCTGTGTGCCTCTTTGCTTGTGGCAGGTGGCTACGTATTAGGCAGCCAGTGGGGCTGTATATCAGTTTTTCTGGGTCTGCTATGTTAAATTAAAATACTCTTAAAATACTAAAATACTATCTTAAAATACTCTTCATTATAATAGGGGGGTCAGAAGGCGGGGGGGGGGAGAGTGCTGCACACAGGTATATACCATTGTCACACTGGGTTGTTCCCTTGTTAATTTTGAGCCATGTGTGTGTTTGACCCTGTTTAACTGGGCTGATGTAGTTGGCAAGCTCCCCTGTGTACCACACTATAATTCCCAGAGTCTCTGCCGCATTGGACTCTGCCAAGCTTTTATAGAGGGCACTATTACCTCCCTGTAGTCAGAGGGGCAGTGTGAGGAATACAGACTGTCTCTCTCTCTCCATCTCTCTCGAAGAGGCAGCTCCAGTGGCTCCTCTTGCTAGGCCACAGTGTTCTCGCTCCCCCCTGTGTGGCTCAAAGGCTGGGCTCAGCAGCTCTGTGGTCCCTGGCTGCTGGTTTCATTACTGCTCTGTGAACCTGATCGTGATGGATTAGATAATAAAGCCCCCAGCATGGTGGTCCCCTCCATAAATCTTGCTGCTGATCCCTGAGCTAGCGCTGCTTTGTCTGCTCTGCTGCTGTAGGACTCTATTAAAGAACCATTAAACTACAGGACTTTCCTTACCTTGATGGAGAACCCCCGATCAAAATGGGATGCAGGACTAATTCCATTGAACTGCTATGAAAACCATGTCTTTGTATTCATACTATATATATATATATATATATATGGTCATGGATTTGTGGAATGTTTAATACAGTCAGTCACCAGCTTGTTTTTTACATCAGTCATAATAAATGAGGATTCATAACACATACCACTGGTTTTAAGGTCCCTATGAGACTGTGTGGTTCTTCAATCACTCCCCTCCCTCTCACAGTCCCTATTCACACAACTTTAAGGACTATCATATCTCGTGGCGTGTTTGGTGAAAGGGTTAGTTTTATGAACACAGGCCCCTCTTGTGTTTGAATTGTACCTCATGCTTTGAGGATGGTACTGTAGCTTTTATTGCTTATAAAGCTAAATGTGTCCATTCCTGTGATTCTCCAAGTGTAAAGAAGCCTGTTTTTGGTATTGTAGAAGCCACCAGCACCCAACAGCTGAGAGACATGAAGACACAAACAAGGAAAACAGCAGAGTCCTCCTGCCCCAAAGACACACAAACAAGGAAAACAGCAGAGTCCTCCTGCCCCAAAGACACACAAACAAGGAAAACAGCCGAGTCCTCCTGCCCCAAAGACACACAAACAATGAAAACAGCCGAGTCCTCCTGCCCCAAAGACACACAAACAAGGAAAACAGCCGAGTCCTCCTGCCCCAAAGACACACAAACAAGGAAAACAGCAGAGTCCTCCTGCCCCAAAGACACACAAACAAGGAAAACAGCCGAGTCCTCCTGCCCCAAAGATAGACAAACAATGAAAACAGCCGAGTCCTCCTGCCCCAAAGATAGACAAACAATGAAAACAGCCGAGTCCTCCTGCCCCAAAGACACACAAACAAGGAAAACAGCCGAGTCCTCCTGCCCCAAAGACACACAAACAAGGAAAACAGCAGAGTCCTCCTGCCCCAAAGACACACAAACAAGGAAAACAGCCGAGTCCTCCTGCCCCAAAGACACACAAACAAGGAAAACAGCCGAGTCCTCCTGCCCCAAAGACACACAAACAAGGAAAACAGCCGAGTCCTCCTGCCCCAAAGACACACAAACAAGTCCTCCTGCCCCAAAGAAAACAGCAGAGTCCTCCTGCCCCAAAGACACACAAACAAGGAAAACAGCCGAGTCCTCCTGCCCCAAAGACACACAAACAAGGAAAACAGCCGAGTCCTCCTGCCCCAAAGACACACAAACAAGGAAAACAGCCGAGTCCTCCTGCCCCAAAGACACACAAACAATGAAAACAGCCGAGTCCTCCTGCCCCAAAGATAGACAAACAATGAAAACAGCCGAGTCCTCCTGTCCCAAAGACAAATCCTCAGGTACCAAATGATGTATTTATTGGGAGCAGCTGTGTCTGAGCGGATGGTCACTCATGGGATCACTGCGATCCGTGTTTTGGTTATTTGTTCTGAATGACGTGACCGCAGTGAAATGCACAGCCGCAGTGAATAGCAGTGAACGAAGGTGCTACACAGGCAAGCTTCCAAGAGTTCATTGTGAAACTGGAAATCCAAAAAGTAGCGACTAGTGACGGAGATTGTTTAGCTGTTCAGCACTTTTGTTTACTTTCTGAAAAGGCAGCAAAGCTCCCAGACACGTAGTGCTGGACACCGTGTTTGTCTGCTTGTTTAATCAGTGCACCACTCCTCTGGTGAGAGGATTGAAAAGAATCCCGTTGCCAGGAGCTTTGCGGTGGTGAGCAGCAGCGCAGGAGAATAGCTGTTTACCAGCCAAACGTTTCCCCTCCTCGGGTGCATGTTGAGGAAGTGCTAAAGAAGAGTCTGGCTGGCTCGGTTAATCAGGTTCCACACACTCTGGAGGGGCTAAAAACAGGTCCTTAAAAATGACACTATTGAGGATGACACTATAAACTGAATTGAGTTTCAATGTATTAAGTACTGCAGGGCTTGATGAAAATTACATAATGACCTTCTAAGCACACAAAATGTGAACAAATGACTGTAGTAATAATAATATCACTAATTCAAAACACAAAACTCTTCTGGGAATGTTGACACGCCAACATATTTGTAAGAGAGAAATACAAACTGTGCTATTTTTAAAATTAGTTTTTAATTATGTAAAATAACACAACCATGGAAGATTACAAAGCAGAGTTGTTATTGTCTGTTCCTTCAGTGTCTTCTAACAGATTAATCATTTTTTGCATCGATAATTATAACAAAATGCTGCTTTTTTTTGTTGCCAATTCTCAGAGAGGGTTGTGAAGAATTGGGGGATTGCAATCTTCACTGTTCCCACACAATCATTATCATGATAGAGGTAGGAGACACTTCTTCACACACAGTCCTGTTGTTGATGCTCAATCACTGGGATCCAATCCATTAAGACCCGACTTGACAAAGTTTTGACATCATTCAGCGAATAGGAACCATACGAGCACTGGTGGGCCAAATGGTCTCCTTTCATTGGTAAAATATCTTATGTTCTTATGTGCCTGGCATTCACACAATCACTTCATGTCTCTTATGAAATGAGTCAAATTCTTCCACCATGCCCTTGCTCAATTCAAGCTGCACCCACACCTTGGAGTAGACAGCAGTCTGGTACTCACCGCCTGGCTTGTAAACTGTGTTTGGGCTCCCTCTTTTTCAGGACCCTGTTGGCGTGACGACATGGCGGTGCCACCACTTGCCACTCCCTCTCCCGTGTTGGCCCCTCCCTGTCCTGGCTGTGCTCCAGAGTGTCTATGAAATACAAGGACAAACTGAGTCACAAAGCAGACAGCAGAAACACTCACTCTGTCAAATGTCAAACACTGACAGAGTGCCATTGACTTTCAAATATGCCTGCATTAAGCTAGAAAAAAATCACATCATGAAGACAAGCGTTTCTCCTGCCATCTTCTTCACTGCATTAAGATGTCATGGGATCTACATTTGGGAACACCGACTTGTATTCCGCGGCGGCCTCGCTCAGGTTTAATGAAGATGCCTTCCTGAGGGGATTGTCACCTGGGAAGGTGGAGAAACACCCTGATTTCATATTCAGTACAATGGGCAAACCATATTGCTGCACATATCATTATATGAACTGCCTGAACGCGAACAGCTGCTCAGAGAGGTCTGGCACTCTTTCACAGAGAAGCAGGGCTGTTCACTCTGTCTCGGTGTCCCCAGAGCAGGCCCTGATTTTTCCATGCTGGAGACTATGTGTTTGCCATTAGATTCCTCAGCTCCTGTAACTGGGCACCTCCTGAAGTAAAAGCTGCCATATCAACTAGGACTATAGCACTCAAGCACCGGCTCTCACACACACTCTCAAAATAAAACTCAGCAGCATTAAAGAACAAGGAAACAAAACACACACAGGGAGGGAGAAAATAGAGGAACTGAGCTGTATCATTGAACCTCACCGTTTGAGCCGAGGAGCTTATAGATGAAATACGTGGATAAATCTCTGGCCGCAGGGCTGTAGCTGTTCCCGATGGAGTCACTAAGGCAATAAGAGCGAGAGAAGAAAGCACGTTAAAACATTTCTTCTATCACCTGGCAGCCTCGCCCTGCCGAGCTGGGAAATAACAAACAGCTCAGCAGCCAGGAAACAGGACAGTCTTGCATCAGTGAGTCTTTGGTAAACAGGGATGAAAGAGGTGTGACCGTGAGCATTGAGAGTGAGCGTGTGTGTGAGCATGAGAGTGAGCGTGTGTGTGAGCATGAGAGTGCGAGTGTGTGTGAGTAACAGTGAATGTGTGTGAGAGAGTGTGCGTGTGTGAGGGAGTGAGTGAGCGCGAGAGTGAGTGTGTGTGTGTGACCATGCGAGTGTGTGACAGCATGCAAGTGTGTGTGAGTGTGTAAATAGCACGGATAAGTTCAAAAGACTGGTGAACACACAAGGAGGGTGTGGTCACGACAGTTAAGCTGTACTGTATTTCCAGTGGTTCGTTGATATCGGGGTCTGTCACCGTTTCAGGGTGTAGAACTTTTATTTGCTTTAAACATGTTTTTTTATTGTTATGGCTGTTTTTTGCACTTGAGTTGCATGGCTGTATTTTGTAACTCGTGTTGCCAACTAGCAGGACACCCTGAAGTGAGATAGATCTCTCAAGGGGTTCTCTCATCCTGATTATATAAAATCAATGACTGAATACAGGGTTGATCAGAGGAGTGCTAGAAAAGAGATCTGATGTTATACATAAAAGTTCTTCTGTTCTCGAACACTCTTCCCTTTCACTTAGCAAAAAAAAACTTGTGGAATATTTCAATATTTCAGAGAGAAGAACGGGAATGGCTATCAGCTCAGTGAGACGCTGTGACAGGTCCTGAATAAAAGATTTCCATGTCATCAGCCGTGTGCATCACCTGAGGGATGAGCTCCCCCTCTATCACATCCCCAGAAGGACTAAACAAACACCCAATGCATACGGAATGTACTGGCAAGCCCTATCACCGAGTCCTAGCCCATACAAAGAACAGTCACATAGAATACTCCATTCTACAGCAAACAGTCATAAACCCTTAATGTGCCGTCACTTTTAAACTGCGTTCTGTGGCCTGCCTCGCGCCGTTCTTCAACACCAAAGCCAGAGAACCATGCATCGGCAAATGAGAAAACAAAAAACACCACACAGCACACTGCCTTTGAGATATGTGAACTTTCTAAAGAGACAGTCTGGTGCTTGTTCTGGTAAGAGGCTGGAGACCCTGATCGTGATAAAAAGTTGTTCCAGATGGCGTCTAAAATAACAAAGGGGCAGCAGCATGCATCTCAGGTACTGTTTGAGCCTCAGGGTTCTGAATGCTCTTTGGGAGTTCTAACATCACAGAGATGCAAATGCAGTAATAACCTTGTAACTCACTACAGTGCTCCTTTCAAAGCAAGCAGGACAGGGGTGAGAAGAGAGACCTACCTGACTCTTCGGTGGAACTGCTCCTCCTTGTACGGTGCTGCCTGGGTCCAGGCCCCTCTCTGCAAGATCCTCGGCTTCTCACTGAACACAGCCTACCGGAAACACAAGAGAGGACGTTAGATTGACAGAGCTGCAACCTCCACAAACAATCAGCACTCTCCTACAACATGTAAATGCACATACTGCAGCTCTGGCCAAAAGCGCTGCATCTCCTTGTAGAATTAAAACACTGAAACCTGCTGTTACGTTAACACACTGAATTACATACCGCTTTTCAGACATTAAAAAATCTAACATGACATAATGTATTACTATTATGGCTTCTGGTAGACTTTTGCAATATTATTTTGTAGTTTGTTTGATTACATGATGTTAAATAAAAGATCAAAATTATGTTCATATAGTTTTTTGTTTTTTTTTAATGATGTCTCAATCCTAGAATTCTAGGTGATGCACAGCTTTTGGTCAGAGCTGTATGCTGGCTGGTTCAGAAACAATGCACCATTATAGAACTTGTCTTTTTTCCCTGTTTTATTTCAGGTTTTTACAAGCAGGCAGTCATGCAGCCAGGAACACACTGAGTGAAGATGCACTTGCTTGGAAGGCATGGTGTTCCTGCAGGATATTAGGTCCTCCCTGTCACACACGGGGAAAGAGCTTGTGGTGCACAGACTCCACACAGGCCACAGTGAAGCCACACCACGGTGTTCACATAGCTGAGAAGGACTGAATGTGCCAGGACTCCATGGTAAAGCTCAATTCAAACACATTTAGCAATAATGCTGTCACAAAGAGAGGTGCAACGATTCATCATGTATCAAAGAATCATGATCCTTTCTTTATATGAGATCTCATATCATAATTGAGGTCTGTATTGTTTGTAATGTGATACAAGACCAAAAGCACACCAGAGCTTGTTGCAGTTCACAGAGTGCTTCTGAATGAAGAATAAGTGTGTTTCATAGACAGTATCAATACACACTCTTTCAATTTCCATCTTTTAACAAAATAGATTGATCATTTGATCCTATTAAATGTCATACAAGCAGCCAATCATGGCCACTCCATGCATCACAATGCATATCATATCACCATCACTACCCATACATCACAATGCATATCATATCACTACCCATACATCACAATGCATGCATATCATATCACTACCCGTACATCACAATGCATATCACTATCACTACCCATACATCACAATGCATATCATATCACTATCACTACCCATACATCACAATGCATATCATATCACTATCACTACCCATACATCACAATGCATATCATATCACCATCACTACCCATACATCACAATGCATATCATATCACTATCACTACCCATACATCACAATGCATATCATATCACTATCACAACCCCATACATCACAATGTACATCACAATGCATATCATATCACTACCCATACATCACAATGCATATCATATCACTATCACTACCCATACATCACAATGCATATCATATCACTATCACTACCCATACATCACAATGCATATCATATCACTATCACTACCCATACATCACAATGCATATCATATCACTACCCATACATCACAATGCATATCATATCACTCACTACCCATACATCACAATGCATATCATATCACTATCACTACCCATACATCACAATGCATATCATATCACTCACAATGCACATCACTATCACAACCACATACATCACAATGCATATCATATCACTATCACTACCCATACATCACAATGCATATCATATCACTATCACTACCCATACATCACAATGCATATCATATCACTACCCATACATCACAATGCATCATATCATATCACTACCCATACATCACAATGCATATCATATCACTATCACTACCCATACATCACAATGCATATCATATCACTATCACTACCCATACATCACAATGCATATCATATCACTACCCATACATCACAATGCATATCATATCACTATCACTACCCATACATCACAATGCATATCATATCACTATCACTACCCATACATCACAATCGCAATATCATATCACTATCACTACCCATACATCACAATGCATATCATATCACTATCACTACCCATACATCACAATGCATATCATATCACTATCACTACCCATACATCACAATGCATATCATATCACACCCGTACATCACAATGCATATCACTACCCGTATCACTACCCATATCATCACACCCGCATATCATACACTATCACTACCCGTACATCACAATGCATATCATATCACTACCCGTACATCACAATGCATATCATATCACTACCCATACATCACACACATCACAATCATATCATATCACTACCCATACATCACAATGCATATCATATCACTACCCATACATCACAATGCATATCATATCACTATCACTACCGTACATCACAATGCAATATCATATCATCTATCACTACCCGTACATCACAATGCATATCATATCACTACCCGTACATCACAATGCATATCATATCACTACCCGTACATCACAATGCATACATCACAATGCATCACAATGCATATCATATCACTACCCGTACATCACAATGCATATCATATCACTATCACTACCTGTACATCACAATGCATATCATATCACTACCCATACATCACAATGCGTATCGTATCGTATCACTACGGGTACATCACAATGCATATCATATCACTACCCTATACATCATGACTCACTGCATCTAGAGGAGGTGTGATGAGTCAAAGGGGTTTCGGTCTGCAATTCGGCCTCCCAACAGTAGAAGGCATCAAACCAACTCGGGATTTCCCTTACCAAGGTCTTGTGACCATGACAAAAGTCATCTTTTTGAGGGGCGGCACCTTGGTGAGGGGCGGAAGTACGAGTATGTAAATTCCAGCCACTGGAGTCAAGTGAAATTAAGGATACCTGTCAGATTGGGATTTGTTATCCACTGACTACCGGGGCGGGGTTTGCATACTAAAGGGAACGTGCTACTGTGTTCGGGGTTGGTCCTAAGGAATAGAGGCGGGGAAAAAAAGGCTGGAGGGAAGTACTTGGGAGGTTGGACTGTGTCACGAACGGAGGCCTTACTAACTTGGTTCTTTTCTGTTTTTATTCCTTTTTGTTTTATTTCTGGATTTAAGCAGAACGCGAAGAGGACTAAGAGGCTTCCGTTCCTTTATTTTTGATTACTCCCGCACTCCCTCCCTCACATCCTTCTTTATTTTTTTTTATTTTTTTTCGTGTAATATTAAATAAAATTTTAATTGTTACACATAAATCACTGTCTGGAAAATCCATTTGTACTCACAGGAGGGAACACAGGGTGCTGAATACGAGCTGCTACTCCAGCATCTCAGCTGTGTTACGTGGGTCTGTACAAGCTTGCATCATACAGACCCCTGCCCTGTATCAACAAGCTTGCATCATACAGACCCCTGCCCTGTATCAACAAGCTTGCATCATACAGACCCCTGCCCTGTATCAACAAGCTTGCATCATACAGACCCCTGCCCTATCCCTTGCGTGTCAACAAGCTTGCATCATACAGACCCCTGCCCTGTGTCAACAAGCTTGCATCATACAGACCCCTACCCTGTATCAACAAGCTTGCATCATACAGACCCCTACCCTGTATCAACAAGCTTGCATCATACAGACCCCTACCCTTTATCAACAAGCTTGCATCATACAGATCCCTGCCCTGTGTCAACAAGCTTGCATCATACAGACCCCTGCCCTGTATCAACAAGCTTGCATCATACAGACCCCTGCCCTGTATCAACAAGCTTGCATCATACAGACCCCTGCCCTGTGTCAACAAGCTTGCATCATACAGACCCCTACCCTTTATCAACAAGCTTGCATCATACAGACCCCTACCCTTTATCAACAAGCTTGCATCATACAGACCCCTGCCCTGTATCAACAAGCTTGCATCATACAGACCCCTGCCCTGTGTCAACAAGCTTGCATCATACAGACCCCTGCCCTGTATCAACAAGCTTGCATCATACAGACCCCTGCCCTGTATCAACAAGCTTGCATCATACAGACCCCTACCCTGTATCAACAAGCTTGCATCATACAGATCCCTGCCCTGTATCAACAAGCTTGCATCATACAGACCCCTGCCCTGTATCAACAAGCTTGCATCATACAGACCCCTGCCCTGTATCAACAAGCTTGCATCATACAGACCCCTACCCTGTATCAACAAGCTTGCATCATACAGACCCCTACCCTGTATCAACAAGCTTGCATCATACAGACCCCTGCCCTGTATCAACAAGCTTGCATCATACAGACCCCTGCCCTGTATCAACAAGCTTGCATCATACAGACCCCTGCCCTGTATCAACAAGCTTGCATCATACAGACCCCTGCCCTGTATCAACAAGCTTTCATCATACAGACCCCTACCCTGTATCAACAAGCTTGCATCACACAGACCCCTACCCTGTATCATACAGCTCTTTTAAAAACTCCAGTAAACATATGAATGGATAGCATGCAGCAGTGCTGGTTACTCTCCCTCTGCTCTGGCATCACTGTAGAATAAAGTGCTCAGCGTTGATACCTTACCCTGCGGTCCCTTTCTGAAATCGTTATTGAATGACACTGGCTCATGCAAGGCTTGGTAGCACAGATAAAGGAGTCTAATAGGACTCGTCAAAGCCTCTGTGTAACAGATCCATGTATTAGCATTGCACTTGAGGTAGGGTGAGTGTACTCACCGTGGCTCCTTGCTTCACACTCTGTGTTTGCATGCAGTTGATAAGCAGAGCTTCAAAAGGCCCAGAGAGCAACCTTTCGGATTGCCCTTCTAATTAGTATGGAACATACAGTCCAGGGGTGGGGGCACTCCTCTTCTGCAGAAGATGTCCAAGGGATCCGGGGGTGGGGAGAGGGCCAATGGAGGGAGGGGAGAGAGGAGAGGTCAGGGAAAGGGGTCCCATGAGGGGAGAGGGAGGGGAGAGAGAGAGAGAAGGGGCGGGAGAGAAGGAAGAGTTAGGTATAGGGGGAGTAGGAGGTAAAGGTTTAGATGAGAGGAGAGGAGAGATACCCCCTCTCCTATCCCTCTCATCTCCTATCCCTCTCCCTCTCCCTCCCCCCCTCCCTCCCCTCCGGTTAGGAGGGGGAGGGAGGGGAGAGGAGAGGAGAGGGGGCGGGAGAGGAGGAGAGGAGAGGTTAGGGGGAGGTGAGAGGAGAAGGGGCTGGGGAGAGAAGGAGAGGAGAGGTTAGGGGGAGGGGAGAGGAGAGGTGTATATCTTTGGAATTGGAATGTTTATCTACGTTGATTTAAAAAATTGCCTAACATGCGTCTGCAAAGTTACTTGTGTACATTGTAACCAGCTGTGGTAAAATCCAGTGGGCGCATTTATCCTGACCAATATAATAAACTGCTGATTTACTTATAAACCACGAGGGGGGGTGTTCCATGTTTGTGCATTGCTAATAATTTTGCTGTTCAGAGGTGACCCCAGAGTGGTTGAACAGTACGTGTAACTGTGTTGCTCTGGGCCTTGGAGCTTGTGTGACTGAGTTACCAGGTCCCTAAATCCGCTTTATTAGGGTATTAGGATGAAAACGCAACATCTGTTACATTTACTAAAATAAAAATAATAATGAAAATGCTTTTAAAAAGACAAAATTCTCATTGGGTTTATTTTTTTTTTTTGAGTATTGATTTTTTAAGTATTTCTATGCAGGACAGCCGCTATAAGATCGTTACCTTTATTAAAAACGTGCACGGATTAATAACTAATGCCCATAAATTAACCGATCAAAATTTTACATCAAGTGACAACCCTAATTATATATATACTGGCACTCTCGGAACCACTCTGAATTCTCGTCTATTGCTGGCACTCTCGGAACCACTCTGAATACTCGTCTATTGCTGGCACTCTCGGAACCACTCTGAATACTCGTCTACTGCTGGCACTCTCGGAACCACTCTGAATACTCGTCTATTACTGGCTCTCTCGGAACCACTCTGAATTCTCGTCTATTGCTGGCACTCTCGGAACCACTCTGAATACTCGTCTACTGCTGGCACTCTCGGAACCACTCTGAATACTCGTCTATTACTGGCTCTCTCGGAACCACTCTGAATTCTCGTCTATTGCTGGCACTCTCGGAACCACTCTGAATTCTCGTCTATTGCTGGCACTCTCGGAACCACTCTGAATTCTCGTCTATTGCTGGCACTCTCGGAACCACTCTGAATTCTCGTCTATTGCTGGCACTCTCGGAACCACTCTGAATTCTCGTCTATTGCTGGCACTCTCGGAACCACTCTGAATTCTCGTCTATTGCTGGCACTCTCGGAACCACTCTGAATTCTCGTCTATTGCTGGCACTCTCGGAACCACTCTGAATTCTCGTCTATTGCTGGCACTCTCGGAACCACTCTGAATTCTCGTCTATTGCTGGCACTCTCGGAACCACTCTGAATACTCGTCTATTGCTGGCACTCTCGGAACCACTCTGAATACTCGTCTATTGCTGGCACTCTCGGAGCCACTCTGAATTCTCGTCTATTGCTGGCACTCTCGGAACCACTCTGAATTCTCGTCTATTGCTGGCACTCTCGGAACCACTCTGAATTCTCGTCTATTGCTGGCACTCTCGGAACCACTCTGAATTCTCGTCTATTGCTGGCACTCTCGGAACCACTCTGAATTCTCGTCTATTGCTGGCACTCTCAGAACCACTTCTACTGTTGGTGTTTAACATTGGGCTAAAGAGCTTTGCTGTTGCCGTGCAGCATGACACCTGTCACCTGGAGAGTAACAGGCAGGAAATAATCACTTGATAGCAGTCAAGTACATCTTTCAGTCCCTGCAGACCTGAGCACTCGTAATTAATTCATATTATCATACAAATGAGGTGCTTTGGGCTAACCTTCACTCCCCCTCCTTGGCCCTTCTCTTAAACAATAGAGATGCATTAGCATCAGTAAGAGAGAGAGAGAGGAAGACAGTGTCTGTTGTTTAAATTGTACAGGATTATAATAGAATTCTGTATCAGTACTGCAATGGGAACAGCCTCGGCAGCACTAACCCCCGCCCCCTCCTGAAAAGGGCAAGCTCTGTTGTTTACACCCAGCCCCTGTGAGGGATAGTTGTAATCTCAGCCAGACATGCACCAGCTTGTAAGGGAGATAAGCCCCAAACACTGGAAACAAACATGTAGCGCTTTGACTTATTAGAACATTTAGAATGAAAGAGCCAGGATGTTAAAAACTGATAGTCTGCTAAGCTGCTTCTCTGTCTCTCTGCCTCTCATTTTTGTTTGTCAGGTTTTTTTATTGACTTCAAATTATTTTTTTAATATAATGCTTTTATACACCTGTTTGCTAGTACTTTCTTGTCTCCCGAGTGTCGCATCCAGTAAAGGCATTCCGCATGGAGTGCAGGATCCGCCCTATAGCCTGGAGATCGCCAGTTCAAGTCCAGGCTATCCCACTGCCGACCGTGTATGGGAGCTCCCAGGGGGCTGCGCACAATTGGTCACGTACCACCGGGGGCAGAGCCGGGGGATGGTTTAGGTCGGCCAGGGTGTCCTCGGCTCACCATGCACCAGCGATCCCTGTATTATGGCCGGGCGCCTGCAGGCCTGCCTGCAAGCTGCCCAGAGCTGCGTGGTCCTCCGATGCTGTAGCTCTGAGGTGGCTGCATGGCGGGCCTGCAGAGTGAAAATAATTTTAAATGTCCAATTATATTCCCTCACAGAAGCAATTCCCCACACAGCTCAGGAGAACTGAAGGTTCAGTGAGTGTCCTCCAATCCAGGACCAAACCAACTGCCACTTTACACCCAGGAACTTGTCTGCTTGAGCTCACTGGGCACCTGGCTGATCTGGTGCGCTGTAGTGTGATGAGGAGAAACAGTCCCTGATGGTTTCGCCTCCCTAACCCGCTCCCCCCTGACTGTATGACTCACCCTGCACTTTACCAGGCCAGCCACTCCCTCCACATGTATGCACTACGCACTTTTGCATGACTTTCTGATAGAGTCTGTTACATGAACAGGTGTGAACATGCTCATTTTTGCCAACTGAACTCATTCTAAGCACTTTTGGAGTAACATGTGTACCAGCGTTGCTGCTTTGTTGGAAAGTTTAGCTTCTTTTAGATATTTCGGTAAAATGTGAATGAGGCCAGTAGTCTGATGCCAGGAATTGCAACATAAAGCAACAAAGAAACCAAGTCTCTTCCTCTTGTTAGGGCACTTATTCCTTTCTAGAGTTTGCCTGGCTGAAGAATTCCTTGCTCACATTCAGTGGAACCGATCCAGCCTCTGTACCCTGGAGGTGGAGAAGCATGTTTGGATACTGTGAACCGATCCAGCCTCTGTACCCTGGAGGTGGAGAAGCATGTGTGGATACTGTGAACCGATCCAGCCTCTGTACCCTGGAGGTGGAGAAGCATGTGTGGATACTGTGAACCGATCCAGCCTCTGTACCCTGGAGGTGAGTGTTGTGAGATGAAATTTCTACAAAGTGGTATCCAATAAAAATGCTGGTGTGTATAGGACTTGCACCCTACTCAGGTGCCTGGTTCAGACAGCCTATACTTTTAAATCAAGCTTTCGATTCAAGTGGACTGCACTGCTCACTGTTTACAGTTTCAAGCTGTGAAAATCCTTTTTTCACAGCTCTTTTGTGATGTCATTACTGTCTCGTTCTCCTCGGAGTGCTGCTCCTCTGAAATGTTCGGTTGATTAGAATCCCGAATGCCTCGAAATGCAACATGAAGAGGTGCTTCTCCTGTGTTTATCATTAGGAAGGCTGTCGAGCTGGATGTTTTTTTAAACATCCGCAATGTGTTTTACTGTTTTCTATTCTGATGTTTTGGTCTCTCAGCACCCTGCTGCAAAGTCATGGAATTATTTTCGTTATTAATCACAGCTGTTAATTATTTGTTGGGCACAGCCTATTTAGTAGATTAATGGATAGCTTTTACAACCCTCCCTGGGGATGCATATACAGGCCTGAAGGGACTTGGAAGAGGATGCAGTGCAGTACTGTGCTGGAGGGACTTGGAAGAGGATGCAGCGCAGTACTGTGTGGTACTGTGCTGGAGGGACTTGGACTGTGCTGGAGGGATGCAGTGCAGTACTGTGCTGGAGGGACTTGGAAGAGGATGCAGTGCAGTACTGTGCTGGAGGGACTTGGAAGAGGATGCACTGCAGTACTGTGCTGGAGGGACTTGGAAGAGGATGCACTGCAGTACTGTGCTGGAGGGACTTGGAAGAGGATGCACTGCAGTACTGTGCTGGAGGGACTTGGAAGAGGATGCACTGCAGTACTGTGCTGGAGGGACTTGGAAGAGGATGCACTGCAGTACTGTGCTGGAGGGACTTGGAAGAGGATGCACTGCAGTACTGTGCTGGAGGGACTTGGAAGAGGATGCAGTGCAGTACTGTGCTGGAGGGACTTGGAAGAGGATGCAGTGCAGTACTGTGCTGGAGGGACTTGGAAGAGGATGCACTGCAGTACTGTGCTGGAGGGACTTGGAAGAGGATGCACTGCAGTACTGTGCTGGAGGGACTTGGAAGAGGATGCAGTGCAGTACTGTGCTGGAGGGACAGAAGACTGCAGTGCTGGAGGGACTTGGAGGAGGATGCAGTGCAGTACTGTGCTGGAGGGACTTGGAGGAGGATGCAGTGCAGTAGTGGAGGAGGATGCAGTGCAGTACTGTGCTGGAGGGACTTGGAGGAGGATGCAGTGCAGTACTGTGCTGGAGGGACTTGGAGGAGGATGCAGTGCAGTACTGTGCTGGAGGAGGATGCAGTGCAGTACTGTGCTGGAGGAGGATGCAGGGACTTGGAGGAGGATGCAGTGCAGTACTGTGCTGGAGGAGGATGCTTGGAAGAGGATGCAGTGCAGTGCTGGAGGGACTTGGAGGAGGATGCAGTGCAGTACTGTGTGCTTGGAGGAGGATGCAGTGCAGTACTGTGCTGGAGGGACTTGGAGGAGGATGCAGTGCAGTACTGTGCTGGAGGGACTTGGAGGAGGATGCAGTGCAGTACTGTGCTGGAGGGACTTGGAGGAGGATGCTGGAGGAGGATGCAGTGCAGTACTGTGCTGGAGGGACTTGGAGGAGGATGCAGTGCAGTACTGTGCTTGGAGGAGGATGCAGTGCAGTACCAGTGCTGCAGGGACTTGGAGGAGGATGCAGTGCAGTACTGTGCTGGAGGGACTTGGAGGAGGATGCAGTGCAGTACTGTGCTGGAGGGACTTGGAGGAGGATGCAGTGCAGTACTGTGCTGGAGGGACTTGGAGGAGGATGCAGTGCAGTACTGTGCTGGAGGAGGATGCAGTGCAGTACCGTGCTGCAGGGACTTGGAGGAGGATGCAGTGCAGTACTGTGCTGGAGGAGGATGCAGTGCAGTACTGTGCTGGAGGAGGATGCAGTGCAGTACCGTGTGCTGGAGGAGGATGCAGTGCAGTACTTGGAGGAGGATGCAGTGCAGTACTGTGCTGGAGGAGGATGCAGTGCAGTACCGTGCTGCAGGGACTTGGAGGAGGATGCAGTGCAGTACTGTGCTGGAGGAGGATGCAGTGCAGTACCGTGCTGCAGGGACTTGGAGGAGGATGCAGTGCAGTACTGTGCTGGAGGAGGATGCAGTGCAGTACTGTGCTGGAGGAGGCTGCAGGGACTTGGAGGAGGATGCAGTGCAGTGCTGGAGGAGGATGTGCTGGAGGAGGATGCAGTGCAGTACTGTGCTGCAGTACTGTGCAGTGCAGTAGGAGGATGCAGTGCAGTACTGTGCTGGAGGAGGATGCAGTGCAGTACTGTGCTGGAGGAGGATGCAGTGCAGTACTGTGCTGGAGGAGGATGCAGTGCAGTACTGTGCTGGAGGAGGGCAGTGCAGTACTGTGCTGGAGGAGGATGCAGTGCAGTACTGTGCTGGAGGAGGATGCAGTGCAGTACTGTGCTGGAGGAGGATGCAGTGCAGTACTGTGCTGGAGGAGGATGCAGTGCAGTACTGTGCTGGAGGAGGATGCAGTGCAGTACCGTGCTGCAGGGACTTGGAGGAGGATGCAGTGCAGTACTGTGCTGGAGGAGGATGAGTGGACTGTGCTGGAGGAGGATGCAGTGCAGTACTGTGCTGGAGGAGGATGCAGTGCAGTACTGTGCTGGAGGAGGATGCAGTGCAGTACTGTGCTGGAGGAGGATGCAGTGCAGTACTGTGCTGGAGGAGGATGCAGTGCAGTACTGGAGGAGGATGCAGTGCAGTACTGTGCTGGAGGAGGATGCAGTGCAGTACTGTGCTGTGCTGTGCTGGAGGAGGATGCAGTGCAGTACTGTGTGTACTGGAGGAGGATGCAGTGCAGTACCTGTGCAGGGCTGGAGGAGGATGCAGTGCAGTACTGTGCTGGAGGAGGATGCAGTGCAGTACTGTGCTGGAGGAGGATGCAGTGCAGTACTGTGCTGGAGGAGAGGGCAGTGCAGTACTGTGCTGGAGGATGCAGTGCAGTACTGTGCTGGAGGAGGATGCAGTGCAGTACTGTGCTGGAGGAGGATGCAGTGCAGTACTGTGCTGGAGGAGGATGCAGTGCAGTACTGTGCTGGAGGAGGATGCAGTGCAGTACTGTGCTGGAGGAGGATGCAGTGGAGGAGGATGCAGTGCAGTACTGTGCTGGAGGAGGATGCAGTGCAGTACTGTGCTGGAGGAGGATGCAGTGCAGTACCGTGCTGGAGGGACTTGGAGGAGGATGCAGTGCAGTACTGTGCTGGAGGAGGATGCAGTGTAGTACTGTGCTGGCAGGCAGTACTGTGCTGGAGGAGGGATGCAGTGCAGTACTGTGCTGGAGGGACTTGGAGGAGGATGCAGCGCTGTACCGTGCTCAAAGTATGTCACACTGTTTAGTTTTTCACACTTAAATGTTAGTTTAGAGAAGCCCTTCTTAGATTATCTCTTTAGCAAAATTGATTAAATACATCATAATCTTAAACTGAGGCGATTTGTCTGTCTCTCCGACTGTCTTTCTGTACGTTATTTTAGCTGTGAATATACCTGGAGTTCCGTTTGTCCAAATGCTGTGAAACTTGCTAAGAACCTCCTTCATCTCAAGTTACTGAGTGTATCCTAATCTTGGTGTTTGTGATGCCGGTCTGGCTTGCTCTCTGTCTCTCTCGCACTGTTTCTCCATATATCTAGAGAAGTGCACATTGCATTCAGTTGCGACACAGCTTGGTCCTGGCATGTTTTAACACAAGCTCTTAGAGGGGTCTGAGGCTGTATGAAGCCATGCCTGTTTATTAAAATGCTATCATTTTTACATTCCCACCCTCAGTGGCTTTCACTTGCAGTGATCTATGTTTTCATGTTGCTGATGGCTCGAATTCTGACAATGGGGGATGAATGTCACCAACATGCTTGTTCATAATCCAGTGATACTCATGGTTTCTCTCAAAGCAGCTAAACAAACAGGCTTCTGTTCACTGAGCTAAAACAAATGGAGTCACCAACACCAAGGCAGGCAGGTAGATAGCCCGCTGCATTGCTCACTGAGCACAGATTGCGTCTCTGACGGTTAGTCCCTGTTAATATTGCGGGCTCTGTACTCCGCCTCGCCAAACCTTCACACTCATGCTTTCAGTTTCAGTCAAGAGTCTGGTGGAAGAATAACAGTACTATGGATCGTGTATTGCATATCCATATTTGCTTATTTGAGCAGCAATACAGCGTTACAGCAGTTGCATCGCGGTGCTTTTGTAAGCAGGCGTGTGCAGCGGTCCTGACGCAGCAGCACGCTGATGCGCTACAGTGCACCCGACGGCTGACACCAGACACTTCAGTGCTATAGAGCTGCCACCTCTTGCGGGGTTAACTTTTGCTTGTATAGTAATTGATTAAATGAAAATGAGTCCTGGGCAGCTTTACCACGCATGCATTGGTTTTACATCCCTCGTCTTTCGTGTCATGTTATAGATCGTTTTTACGTGTTTATATGTAATTTTTTTTTTTTTTTTTTTTGTGGATTGGTGGATTTGTTTAACCTCTCAGTTGAGGTTTACTCCCATACCTAACTTATTTATTTGTTCGTTTCTTTCTAATTAAAACTTTGAATCGGAAAGTTTTGGAATAACAACAACCCAATGTAAACATGTTTGTACCCATAAACAACTACCTTTCAGCAACCGCGTGCATTTCCAGCTCACTATGGAATCGAAGATCTAGACCCAATTTACAACCGGCCAGAAAACAGCCAGCTGAAGCTAGACTCTAATTCCATAATGAGTTAAACAAGTAAACTTTGAATACGCGTCTAACTTCATCTAGGTTCACAGAACCGAAATACTGTCTTTACAACGTGTTTGTTCACTCTAGTCACAACACTCCTTTAAACGTTCCTCATCACTAAGACTTCTGACAAATAATGTTGCTTTATTCAATACTGACTCTTCAAAAAGGATCGCATTTAAAGTAACTTCACAAGTAGTACACAAAGACAATAACAGACCACAATTTCCAGCCTACTTTTTTTCAACCTCGTGCAATATAATACTAATAATAACACTATTCATAATAATAATAATAATAATAATAATAATAATAATTACCTCAGGCAACAAAAGTTTGTTTGCTTGTTTGTGTGTGTGTGAGAGAGAGAGAGAGATTCACACAAAAACACGCTAATAATGGAATTACAAGTGTTGTGAATTAACCCTTACCCCGTCTGAGTTCCCTAAGGGGTTCGTCATAGTGTCTTCCACTTCTGAAGCAGCGTAGTCTCTCTGGTGCTGCTGCACGACTGGCAGGGCTGACCCTGGTGACAGTCTCTGACTCAGGTCGAGGTTAGCTTTATTCAAACTTCACAACACATGCATCCAACAAGCAACCTCCGGTTTGTTTACCAACCTGCCCGACCTCCCTGCCTCCAGACGCAGCGGCAGCTGGCTTGTTACTTGTTGCTTGCTGCTAGCTTGAGTTTGAGAGCTGAGCAGTTTTTTGATTACAAGGCGTGGCCATTGCTTGGGAACCAGTCGCAGCTTTTCAGTCAGATCCGTAACTCCTGGTTACCCGCAAGCAACCACTGACAACTCGCTATCTGTCCACAGCGTTGCGCGGCTGCGGCGTGAACAAGCGCTCTGACTGCTAATAATCGTGCTGG